>NW_027476716.1:0-152298 GCF_051020955.1 Megalopta genalis | reverse complement strand
GCGACAAATTCATTCGAAACACATGAATCAGCATCAAACTCAATCGTGGCACATTATATGGCTTCGAATTCATGCGAAACACATGCTTTAGCTTCGAATCCATGCGAAACACATTATTTAGCTTCGAATTCATTCGAAACACATGAATTAGCTTCAAATTCTTGCGAGACACATGATTTAGCTTCAAATTAATGCGAAACGCGTGATTTAGCTTCAAATTCATGCGAAACACGTGATTCAGCTTCGAATTCATGCGAAACACGTGATTCAGCTTCGAATTCATGCGAATCAGATGATTTATCTTCGAATTCATGCGAAATACATGATTCAGATTCGAATTCATGTGAAACACATGATTTATCATCAAATTAATGCAAACCACATGATTTAGCTACGAATTCATTCGAAACACATGATTTAGCTTCAAATTCATGCGGAACACATGAATCAGCATCAAATTCAAGCGTGGCACATGATTCAGCTACGATAATAAATCGATTCAAGGAAGCGGAGGCCGATAGAGAATATTATTCAAGATCGGGTCCGCGCAAAGTGCGTTTTTCTGAAGATCGTCGACCCAGCGCAAATAGATATAGGTCACCCTCCCCGTACCGTCCGGAATTTCAGAGTAGATATCGTGATACAAACAGATCGAGTCAGCCGCCGCGTCGCGAGTCATATAGCGACGTGATGCAGCGCCGACCAATGTCGAACGCTGTCTATGATCGCGTACCGCCGCCTGAATCTTCGCGCTACGCCGACGGCAAACAACCGCGTGACGCACCGGCGTACCGACCGCAACGCGAATACACACCGCGCGATTCTAATAACAAACACTGCAATTATTGCAAAAATCCCGGCCATGATATTCACGAATGCCGGAAACGCGAATACAATAATCGTCTCCGCGAACAGACGGGAAACGGTCAAAACCTTCCGTCGGCCTCGGGTCCGCGACGGGAGGTAACAAACAACCCGCGAGCTCAACCAGTCAGAAGTATCGCGAGCGAGCCAACACCACAGGAGCCCGAATTTCAAGAGTCACACTAAGTCCAGACACCAGAGTTCCACATGTAATAATTTCATCCCCGGAACTCTTGAACGCGACCAAATTTATGGTGCACACGGGCGCCGAACCCAATATAATTAAAACGACCTTTCTCACGCCGGATACCCTGGTCGATACTGAGCGTATAATTAATATAACCGGGATCACTGATGAAAGCGTTGCGACGCTCGGACTTGCAACTATTACCATTGCAGGAAAGGGAATAGATTTCCATGTGGTGCCTGCCACGTTACCAATACCCGCCGACGGTATTTTAGGCTCCGTATTTCTCTCCGAAGGAGCAGAGATTTCCTTTCGTCACAAGACTCTTACCTGGGGGGGGGGGGGATGAGTTCCCTTTTCTGTCCCAGGATCGATTCGTAATTGGGCCTCGCGTAAGCGCGTATGTAACGGTAAACGCCACCGGTACCGAGACCGGATACATCGAGAAATGCGAACTGGCACCCGGCGTATTAGTACCTCACTGCCTCGCGCGAATCTCCGACGGTAAAACTGTGATAAATTGCGTAAACGTCTCCGACAAAACTGTTAATATCTCTATGCTAACGGTAGAAGTAAGAGAAGTGGAAGGAGTATTCAACGCTGTATCACCGTCGTCAAACGAAACAAATTCAATTCACTCATTCGCGAAATCTAATTCTCTTACCTCTCGCCGCGACGAGATAACCGGCATAATCAGTACGGAACACCTCAGCGAAGAGGAAAGATCGCACGTTCATAACCTAATCGACGAATATCAAGATATTTTTTATCTCCCGGGTGAGCCTTTGGGAAAAACTAACGCTGTAACTCACAAAATTCTTACCACCGACGACATACCAGTTCACGTAAAGCAATATCGGTACCCCCCCCCCCATACATAGGGAGGAGATAGACAAGCAGATGAAGGAGCTGCTCGAGCAAAATATCGTAGCCCCTTCTAAATCACCTTACAATAGTCCTCTTTGGATAGTGCCAAAGAAAACCGGCGCCGACGGAAACAAAAAATGGCGTATGGTAATAGATTTTAGAAGTCTGAACGAAAAATCAATTCCGGATGCATATCCGTTACCAAGCATCTTAGAAATTCTCGATCAGCTTGGCAGTGCCAAGTATTTCAGCGTCTTTGATTTGGCTAGTGGTTTTCATCAAATCGGGATGGAACCTACCGACGCAGCGAAAACGGCCTTCTCGACCCCGTATGGTCATTACGAATTCAAGCGAATGCCATTTGGCCTGCGGAACGCTCCCGCAACCTTCCAGCGTCTAATGGATAGTATTTTAACCGGTCTCCAGGGCACGGAACTCTTCGTGTACTTGGACGACATTGTCATATATGCGCGAAGTTTATCGGAACATAAGTCAAAATTTAATCAGTTAGCTCGAAGGTTGCGAGAGGCAAATTTAAAACTTCAACCATCTAAATGCGGTTTCCTACACCGCGAGGTTGCGTACCTCGGCCATATAATAGGCGAAGAAGGGGTCAAACCCTGTCCGCAAAAGATCGCGGCGGTGAAAGATTTTCCGCGTCCAACAAACGTAAAGAAGCTCCGAGAATTTCTGAGCCTCTCGGGCTACTACCGCCGATTCATTAGTAACTTCTCACATATTTCTAAACCTCTGACCATGTTGTTAAAGAAGGATACTAAATTCAACTGGGGCCAACAACAAGAAAAAGCTTTCTGCACGCTGCGCGCAATTTTAACAACGAAACCACTGTTGCAATATCCAGACTTTTCAAAAGAATTTAATATAACAACAGATGCCTCCGGCTACGCTATCGGCGGCGTCCTAAGCCAGGACGAACCCGGCAAGGACCGTCCTATCGCGAACGCATCACAACTTCTCCACGGCGCCGAAATCAATTATTCAACGATCGAAAAAGAATGTCTAGCCATAATATACTGCACGCAATACTTCCGCCCTTACATATACGGACACAAATTCAATCTTATAACAGACCATCAGCCACTCGTGTGGATGAATTCCGTTAAGGACCCTACATCCAGACTACTTCGTTGGCGCTTGAAACTCGCCGAATTCGACTACCGAATTACGTATAAAACCGGCAAAACAAATTTGAATGCAGACGCCCTGTCGAGAAACCCCGTGAGCGCTCTTCCGCTTTCCTCAGATTCCTCCGGCATATTCGACGCACACCGTGACAAGCAACCCCAACCTCCGTCACCAATTCCCGATCGTCAGCCACCCTTACAGCTTTCTCCTACTAACCCCTATTCCAGGCAACCCGGCTCACTGCCAGACTCACTCCCGGGCCCCTCCCCGCGACGAACCGCCATACAGCCGCAACCGACGCGTCCACCATTCTCGCCGATTCCGTCTCCATCTTCCAATTCATCTCTGCCAACCTCTCCCAGTTCATTGGACATTCGACGTCCCTTCCCTCCCGACAATGCGCCATTGCCCAACAACAATTCTCCAATCACGACGCTTGACACGCCCACAGACATAGCCATAACTTCGGGCCCAGACTCTTACACAGACTCTGACGACGACGAGAATCTCTTCTCCGATCACAACGCGCCTTCAGCACCGACGAGACGAACATTCATCCATACACGCGACCGCTTAATTATGCGCAATGATAACCTAGTCGCGTTCATAACGACCGACGGACGACCAATAGACACCGGTGCGAAAGACCTTGTTACGTCCCGCGAGTCTCGACGCGTAAAATATATATTATATCGCGCGATTACCGCGGCTTGAGACGTAAATCGCAACTTTTAGGGCACGCGACGCGGTTCGTTCGCGTATCCGCTGGGCTTCACGAATAACGCGCTGCGACGGGTGTACAATTCGAAAATCTGACCTTTCGGAGAACCTTAACTTGTCGGGCAGTCGCACGTGGGCTCGCTGTGGTCCTCAAGGATTCCGGGGTGTAGTCTGCTCCCTCAGGATGGTCGTAGATTGGTGCTCGGTGAAGACTCCGGTGGCTGGATCGGCGACGAAGGTGTGGGCGATTACCTCGATGACCCGTTCGGAGTACCGGTGCTTCGGACGATATGGACCGTGGACGAAAGCTTTCGCAAGCTTCCTTAGCTGATGGCGACGACCGGCGCGTTTCGGCATTCGTTGATTGTTAGACAAGAGATGTAAGATAGACGGTCTTATTCCTGCTGCGCCCAGATCATTCGGGGTGAGATCGGTACGAGTGCTTCGGGAATAATATCGTTGTTGTATTGCGCATTCGTGCAGAGCATTCGGGGTGAGCTCGGTACACACGAAGGCGGAATCGTTTCTAATGGAATATGTATGAATGTATGAATGTACGAATGGTTGCCGAAGAGGGAGAGAGTTTAGGTTGCCAATAATTGTAGAAATAGTAATAACTAAAATATATATATTCTAAGATATAAGCGATACAAAACTTATTTACTAGCGCGGAGATTTGAGTTTGAAGAATACTTGGAAATAGAGTGAGACTTGATTTGAATCAGGGGAATGGCTTCAGGAGGGGACGACTTCCCTCGCTGGAGCCCGGAATGAGTCTGCTCGGCGGTGCGTCTGCTCTGAGCTCCTTCGGCCCTTGGCAGCCATGTTGCCGGTTGGTCCTGGTGGGGAGTCACTGGAGTGGGGAGCGGTGCATTCCGCAGCGCTCGTGGCGGGTCGTTGAACATGGTAGTGGGTTGATAATGGTACGAGTGTCGATAATTTGTTGGTAACGGAACGTCGTTCGGTAACGTAGACAGTAGATAACATCGACGGTCGGGTACATCGGTAACCGGTCGATAACATTGATGGTCGGTAAAGTCGGTAACCGGTCGACGGTTGGTAACATCGACGGTCGATAACGGAACGCTTTTGGTAACATGTTGATTCTGCAAGTGTATAAATGGGTTATATGTGTAACGCGCTTCCTTAGTCTATGCAATTATGGTAACTTAACCTACGCAATACGTCGGAGGACGTAACAACCTTTATTCAGCAGGACGAATTCCTTCACTCAAGAATCTTACACTATCTAGAGCAAAAGTATTGAACTCCGGAAACAAGAAACTTATTCTACTACCCGTAAAAACCTCAGAACATTACACGGTTTCTTATGACGATATACTAGAGGCATTAAGATCAGTATACGATGTCACGACGGAATTACAATTAGAATCCGTCAGCATTTCAAAAACCACTATAGACGGCGTAACTTGGGCCGACATCTATAAAACATTATTAGAAATATTTTCAGTGACAAATACACAGATTTTCGCCTGTAGCAATGAAGTTATTATACCCCCTACGGACGAACGTCCAGCCATCATAGCGGAAAACCACACGTCGACTTTCGCGGGACACAAGGGAATTACAAAAACCTATAAACGAATTAGGGAAAAATATTTCTGGGCCTCCCTAAAAAGAGAGGTACAGGAGTACGTGAATTCGTGCCAGTCCTGCCAGCAAAAGAAGCTGACGCGCGTGAAAACCCGACTTCCAATGACGATAACCGACACACCCGGCACCGCTATTGACAAAATATCAATGGACATTGTAGGTCCCCTCCCTACCTCCCCGAACGGCTTCTCCTACATTTTGACTATACAGGATCTCCTCACAAAGTATTTCCTAGCACTTCCTCTCCGTAACGCCAACGCTCTCGAGACCGCGGACGCATTCGTACATCATTTCATTTGCCGTTTCGGCGCCCCGAAAGGAATCTTAACGGATCAAGGAACTAACTTTCTCAGCTCTCTCATGCGTAACGTCGCTAAGAAATTCAAAATCTCCGAATTCAAAACCACCGCTTTTAGACCACAAAGCAATGGCTCCGTGGAAAGGTCGCATCAGGTGTTGACGGAATATCTCAAACAATATATTAGAAAGAATGACTGGGACGAATGGTTACCCCTTGCGACATTTTCCTACAACACCAGCGTGCACGAGGGAACACTGTTTTCACCCCGTGAATTGGTATTCGGCACCCTGGCCAGAACCCCGTCAGCGAACAGCGTCACGCATGACGCATCCGACGAGTCATACAAACATTATTTGGAAAAATTACAAAATAAGATCACCGAAACGATAGGTAAGGCACGAGAGAACCTAGACTCGGCAAAACATCGTTCAAAAAAATATTACGATCGTAAAGTAAACGTTAAAAGCTTCGCCGCCGGAGATCAAGTTTATTTACTAAAAGAACCACGTAAAGGAAAATTCGATGACGAATACTTAGGTCCGTTTAAAATCATAGAATGCTTCGGTAACAAAAACGCGCGAATAGAATTTAAGACCGGCACAAGAATTGTACACGTCGATAAGTTAAAACATGCTGTAAAACCACACAAAATCCAAAACGTGAAAGTGACGCATCCCCACCCTCACATTGTAACCCTCACCACCGAACAAGCAGTTTCAAACAGATACAAAACAGTGCGTGAGCTCCGAACCTACCAGTCTGCAACCAACCCTGACAACATGAAGACCTCGATGAATCGCCTCGTCTTCGTTGTATTTCAGTCCACCTCAGCCCTAATAGGTTACGACTGCGGTGGTTCGACATTAAATACCACCACATTTTCCGCAATTGATAAACCAAGATGCGAATTCAATGACGCCAAGCCAACAACCGAGGACACCGCTATCCAACTTCTTCAACTGGTCGATTTCCAGGACACTAAGGTCCTCCAGTGTAAGGTTGAAATCGACCGCACCATCTACCACTGTGGTATGCACTCGCATGCTTCGGTGGTGGACAACGGCCGACAACAATACATCGTGCATACGCCCAAGGATGTCTGTACAACAATGCACGAGTCCGGCTCCTTGTTCCTGCCACCGTCTGGGCACCTGGTTGGACTTGAGGAGAACAGCACTTCAACCCGAAGCTTGACTCTAGCTGTCTCCATACTTCAGGACGGCACGTGCAGTGGGACAACCTAAAGTGACCCCTTCGGTACCTGGAATGGTGTAATAGTCCAAGCAATCGTTAGAATCACACTGAAGTCCTTCAAGGCAGCAGTCAAACTCTCAAGCAATGAAATACTCTTACCGTCAGGGCAGCATTGTCCTTTAAACCGCGAAAATTGTATGGACTCAGAGGACGGACTATCCTATTGGGCTAGTCTACCAGAAGAACAGTGCCATTTTAACCGTTACAACGTTCTCTTCGACGGAAAAGCAACCAAGGTCTCCGAAAGAAATGGCAGCAGCACGGCCATCTATACCGTCGCGTCCGGCGATACCGCTTTCGCGCTATCTAGCACTGGACACTCATAAATTTGCGGATACAATCTGATTAGAACAGAACATCCCAAACTACTAATAATTGAAGTGGATAAGGAGGGTAAATTCAAAACAGCTCAGAAAACGGAAATCAACAACTTGGACATCTTCTCTTACGTTAATGCCAAATTCATTTACGTCGAGAAACACATAAAGAAACAAATAGTAAATCTGTACCAAGACCTAATGAAGCAAAAGTGCAAATTGGAACAACAGGTACTAAGAAATGCAATAGCCCTCATACATACATCTCCGGCAGAAGTAGCCACCACCCTCACCGAAGAATCGGGGTTCATGGCAATTCCATCCGGTGAAGCAATCCACGTTGTAAAGTGTATTCCAGTGCAGTGCTCGTTACGTAAAACCAATGAATGCTACGACGAGCTCCCTGTAACCTACCGCAACACCTCATTCTTCCTCACTCCACGGACCAGAATCCTGACAAAGATTGGCACAAGGAAAGAATGTAACGAATTAATACCGACCATGCATAGGATCCACGGGACCTGGTACCGTATGATTCCAAAACCAATAGAGACGATTCCACCACCTCCACTTCAACCAATTACCGAGTCATCATGGAAATATACAAACTCATCGAACTTGGCCAACGGCGGCATTTACTCGCAACAGGATATAGAAAAGCTCAACGAGCATATAATGTTCCCCGTAGAAAAGATGGCAGTGGTAAACGCACTGGCTCAAGGCGCATCTGGACGGAACTACGCGGTCGGTTCCGTCAGTATGATGAATTTAATGGACGAAAACACCCTACAGGGCATAGCCGAAAACACTGGGAAAAGGTTATGGCATGAATTCATACAATTCGGATCGGCCATGGCAGGTGTCATGGGCATTTACGTCATAATCAAATTCATTAAATTATGCGTAAACACCATACTCAACGGAATCGCGCTTCACGCAGCTTATGGATGGAGCATCCAGCTTGTTGCAGCCATCTGGAGTGCGTTGACACACTTTTGTTTATACCTGAAGACTAAAGATAAAAATAATGACAACAGTGCCTTCTCGGTGACGTCCCCAACGGAGTGCGTACCCCCCATAAGCGAAGTGATCGTGTGCGAATCCCAAAACAAAAACTCTCACGAGAAATTAATAAAACCCTCAGATAACTCTACTAATTATACCCCCAGTGAAACCCCTAGCGTCAAACCCAGAGACTTTATAGAAAGACATACTAAACCCGGCGAACGGTTCGTTAGTTTTAGGAAAACCAACGCGCATGACACTGATTCGGAAGAAGAAAACCGACTGCGTCGCTTTTCTTTTTCCCACGGGGGAGGTGTTACGTCCTCAGGACGTATTGCGTAGAATGTAAGTTGTATCCGTCTAAGCGCGAATAGATGGTAAGCTTCTAGAGTTAGTCAAACACACTATAACCTACAGCCTATACCTTATTCAACCGCTAAAATAGTATAAATCATAAGCACACACACACGCATACATACACACATTCGAAACACGTCGACCGACCGACATACTGCGTTAGCCAATAAGAACATATAATATAAATGCGTACAATAAGTATAAGTACACAATTGTAACACAGAACAACACCCTAAATCTTAAGCGCGCACATACACATACACTCGAAAACACGTATACACGTTCATATATAACAAGTCATATTGCTAAACTATATAATTAAACATTTAGAATAAGTTGATACATGCGCCTATGCACGATTATATAAATTGATGCATACGCCAATGATGCATCCGTTCACTCCGCAAAGACTGCAAGCTCAGCAAATTCCAACACGCTCGCAGCCAACCGTTCTCCATGGGATCCTGCAGACGTCAGCGAATCCCACGCTGCCCAGGAGCGAGAGAGAACGCACGATGCATCCGCTCGCACTGAGAACTGCAAGCTCAGCGAATTCCAACACGCTCGCAGCCAACCGTTCTCCATGGGAAACTGCAAGCACCAGCGAATCTCACAGCGCTCAGCAAGAGAGAGAGAACACCGCCAGTAGACGCGCTCTCCCTCGCACCGACGTTGCCCCTCCATCGGCCGGACTCGGCGCGCTGAGGAAGCTTGGACAGCTCGAGCACTTCAGTTCCACGCTCCAGGGAGTAACGACGTCTCTCTTGGAGTCTCCGCGTATATTCAACCTCTGCGTACCATATCTCAATAGTTTACAAGTAGCGAACATAGCTTAAGAGAATATAATCTAAGTGAAATAAGTGTAACCGAGTTATTTAGAATATATATATAGCTTTTACCAGTTAACTAAGTGAAATCATTGAATAATACCCAACCCGAACTCTTCCTACGCGACGCGAACGTGCATGTTAACCTCAACGATCCAACAACGCCTTCAGAAACTACTTCAGAGGCAACGAACGATTGAGTCCATCTATAACATCCGCATTGCGTTCAACAATGGTGAGTCGCGTATTTGTATACCGTAGGCACGCGTCATCGTGATATCCCCGTTAGAGTCAGACGTACCGCGCTGAAGTGAACGAAAAGTTGCAAAGCGTCCTGAATCCGCGGCGGTCGCGGAGAAATTATATTTTTTTGTACTAACGCGCCGCGGGACGTAACACTTCAAAATCATGCGAAATGAACAATTTAGCTTCAGATTCATGCGATATACACGAATTTGCTTCAAAATCGAACGAAATAGCGATTTTAAATAAACGATTTAGCTTCAAATTCGTGCGAAATGAACAATTTAGCTTCAGATTCATGCGAAATACACGAATTAGCTTTAAATCCACACGAAACAAACGATTTAACTTCAATATCATGCGAAACATACGATTTCGATTCAAATTCGTGGGAAATAGCGATGTTAAAAGATCGATTTAGCTTCAAATTCATGCCAAGTGAACAATTTAGCTTCAGCTTCATGCGAAAGACACGATTTCGACTCAAATTCGAACGAAATAGCGATTTTAAATAAACGATTTAGCTTCAAATTCATGCGAAATGAACAATTTAGCTTCAAATTCATGCGAAATACACGAATTAGCTTTAAATCCCCACGAAACAAACGATTTAACTTCAATATCATGCGAAACACACGATTTCGATTCAAATTCGTGCGAAATAGCGATTTTAAACGATCGATTTAGATTCAAATACATGCCAAATGAACAATTTAGGTTCAGATTCATGCGATATACACGAATTTGCTTCAAATTCACGCGAGACAAACGATTAAACGTCAATATCATGCGAAATACACGATTTCGACTCAAATTCGTACGAAATAGCGATTTTAAATAAATGATTTAGCTTCAAATTCATGCGAAATGAACAATTGAGCTTCAGATTCATGTGAAATACACGAATTAGCTTTAAATCCACACGAAACAAACGATTTAACTTCAATATCATGCGAAACACACGATTTCGATTTTAAACGATCGATTTAGCTTCAAATTCATGCCAAATGAACAATTTAGCTTCAGATTCATGCGATATACACGAATTTGCTTCAAATTCACGCGAAATGCACAATTTAGCTTCAGATTCATGCGAAATACACAAATTAGCTTTAAATCCACACAAAACAAACGATTTAACTTCAACATCATGCGAAACACACGATTTCAATTCAAATTCGTGCGAAATAGCGATTTTAAACGATCGATTTAGCTTCTAATTCATGAGAAATTAACAATTTAGATTCTGATTCATGCGAAATACACGAATTAGCTTTAAATCCACACGAAACAAACGATTTAACATCAATATCATGCGAAACACACGAATTCGATTCAAATTCGTTCGAAATAGCGATTTTAAACAAACGATTTAGCTGCAAATTCATAAGAAATGAACAATTTAGCTTCAAATTCATGCGAAATACACGAATTTGCTTCAAATCCAAGCAAGACAAATGATTTAGTGTCAGTATCATGCGAAATACACGATTTCGCCACGAATTCGTGCGAAATAGCGATTTTAAACAATCGATTTAGCTTCAAATTCATGCGAAATGAACAATTTAGCTTCAGATTCATGCGATATACACGAATTTGTTTCAAATCCACGCGGGACAATCGATGTAGCGTCAATATTATGCGAAATACACGATTTCGACTCAAATTCGTATGAAATAGCGATTTTAAACAAACGATTTAGCTTCAAAATCATGCGAAATGAACAATTTAGATTCAGATTCATGCGAAATACACGAATTAGCTTTAAATCCCCACGAAACAAACGATTTAACTTCAATATCATGCGAAACACACGATTTCGATTCAAATTCTTGGGAAAAAGCGATTTTAAAAGATTGATTTAGATTCAAATTCATGCGAAATGAACAATTAAGCTTCAGATTTATGCGATATACACGAATTTGCTTCAAATCCACGCGAGACAAACGATTTAGCGTCAATATCATGCGAAACACACGATTTCGATTCAAATTCGTGGGAAATAGCGATTTTAAAAGATCGATTTAGCTTCAAATTCATGCCAAATGAACAATTTAGCTTCAGATTCATGCGAAATGAACAATTTAGCTTCAGATTCATGTGAAATACACGAATTAGCTTTAGATACACACGAAACATACGATTTAACTTCAATATCATGCGAAACACACGATTTCGATTCAAATTCGTGGGAAATAGCGATTTTAAAAGATCGATTTAGTTTCAAATTCATGCCAAATGTAGAATTTAGCTTCAGATTCATGCGAAATACACGAATTTGCTTCAAATCCACGCGGGACAAACGATTTAGCGTCAATATCATGCGAAATACACGATTTCGTCACAAATTCGTACGAAATAGCGATTTTAAATAAAAGATTTAACTTCAAATTCATGCGAAATAAACAACTTAGCTTCAGATTCATGCGAAATACACGAATTAGCTTTAAATCCACACGAAACAAACGATTTAACTTCAATATCATGCGAAACATACGATTTCGATTCAAATTCGTGGGAAATAGCGATTTTAAAAGATCGATTTAGCTTCAAGTTCATACCAAATGAAGAATTTAGCTTCAGATTCATGCGAAATACACGAATTTGCTTCAAATCCACGCGGGACAAACGATTTAGCGTCAATATCATGCGAAATACACGATTTCGTCACAAATTCGTACGAAATAGCGATTTTAAATAAAAGATTTAGCTTCAAATTCATGCGAAATAAACAACTTAGCTTCAGATTCATGCGAAATACACGAATTAGCTTTAAATCCACACGAAACAAACGATTTAACTTCAATATCATGCGAAACACACGATTTCGATTCAAATTCGTGGGAAATAGCGATTTTAAAAGATCGATTTAGCTTCAAATTCATGCCAAATGAACAATTTAGCTTCAGATTCATGTGAAATACACGAATTAGCTTTAGATACACACGAAACATACGATTTAACTTCAATATCATGCGAAACACACGATTTCGATTCAAATTCGTGGGAAATAGCGATTTTAAAAGATCGATTTAGTTTCAAATTCATGCCAAATGAAGAATTTAGCTTCAGATTCATGCGAAATACACGAATTTGCTTCAAATCCACGCGGGACAAACGATTTAGCGTCAATATCATGCGAAATACACGATTTCGAAACAAATTCGTACGAAATAGCGATTTTAAATAAAAGATTTAGCTTCAAATTCATGCGAAATAAACAACTTAGCTTCAGATTCATGCGAAATACACGAATTAGCTTAAAATCCACACGAAACAAACGATTTAACTTCAATATCATGCGAAACATACGATTTCGATTCAAATTCGTGGGAAATAGCGAATTTAAAAATCGATTTAGCTTCAAATTCATGCCAAATGAACTCTTTAGCTTCAGATTCATGCAAAATACACGATTACGACTCAAATTCGTGCGAAATAGCGATTTTAAGCAAACGATTTAGCTTCAAATTCATGCGAAATGAACAATTTAGCTTCATATTCATGCGAAATACACGAATTAGCTTTAAATCCGCACGAAACAAACGATTTAACTTCAATATCATGCGAAACACACGATTTCGATTCAAATTCGTGGGAAATAGCGATTTTAAAAGATCGATTTAGCTTCAAATTCATGCCAAATGAACAATTTAGCTTCAGATTCATGCGAAATACACGAATTTGCTTCAAATCCACGCGGGACAAACGATTTAACTTCAATATCATGCGAAACACACGATTTCGATTCAAATTCGTGGGAAATAGCGATTTTAAAAGATCGATTTAGCTTCAAATTCATGCCAAATGAACAATTTAGCTTCAGATTCATGCGAAATACACGAATTTGCTTCAAATCCACGCGGGACAATCGATTTAGCGTCAATATCATGCGAAATACACGATTTCGACACAAATTCGATCGAAATAGCGATTTTAAATAAACGATTTAGCTTCAAATTCATGCGAAATGAACAATTTAGCTTCAGATTCATGCGAAATACACGAATTAGCTTTAAATCCCCACGAAACAAACGATTTAACTTCAATATCATGCGAAACACACGATTTCGATTCAAATTCGTGGGAAATAGCGATTTTAAATGATCGATTTAGCTTCAAATTCATGCGAAATGAACAATTTAGCTTCAGATTCATGCGAATTTGCTTCAAATCCACGCCAGACAAACGATTTAGCGTCAATATCATGCGAGATACACGATTTCTACTCAAATTCGTACGAGATAGCTATTTTAAACAAACGATTTAGCTTCAAATTCATGCGAAATGAACAATTTAGCTTCAGATTCATGCGATATACACGAATTTGCTTCAAATCCACGCGAGACAAACGATTTAGCGTCAATATCATGCGAAATACACGATTTCGGCTCACATTCGTACGAAATAGAGATTTTAAACAAACGATATACCTTCAAATTCATGCGAAATGACCAATTTAGCTTCAGATTCATGCGAAATACACGAATTAGCTTTAAATCCAAACGAAACAAACGATTTAACTTCAATATCATGCGAAACATACGATTTCGATTCAAATTCGTGGGAAATAGCGATTTTAAAAGATCGATTTAGCTTCAAATTCATGCCAAATGAACAATTTAGCTTCAGATTCATGCGAAATACACGATTCCGACTAAAATTCGGGCGAAATAGCGATTTTAAACAAACGATTTAGATTCAAATTCATGCGAAATGAACAATTTAGCTTCAGATTCATGTGAAATACACGAATTAGCTTTAAATCCACACGAAACAAACGATTTAACTTCAATATCATACGAAACACACGATTTCGATTCAAATTCGTGCGAAATAGAGATTTTAAACGATCGATTTAGCTTCAAATTCATGCCAAATGTACAATTTAGCTTCCGATTCATGCGAAATACACGAATTTGCTTCAAATCCACGCGGAACAAACGATTTAGCGTCAATATCATGCGAAATACACGATTTCGATTCAAATTCGAACGAAATAGCGATTTTAAATTAACGATTTAGCTTCAAATTCATGCGAAATGAACAATTTAGCTTCAGATTCATGTGAAATACACGAATTAGCTTTAGATACACACGAAACATACGATTTAACTTCAATATCATGCGAAACACACGATTTCGATTCAAATTCGTGGGAAATAGCGATTTTAAAAGATCGATTTAGTTTCAAATTCATGCCAAATGAAGAATTTAGCTTCAGATTCATGCGAAATACACGTATTTGCTTCAAATCCACGCGGGACAAACGATTTAGCGTCAATATCATGCGAAATACACGATTTCGTCACAAATTCGTACGAAATAGCGATTTTAAATAAAAGATTTAGCTTCAAATTCATGCGAAATAAACAACTTAGCTTCAGATTCATGCGAAATACACGAATTAGCTTTAAATCCACACGAAACAAACGATTTAACTTCAATATCATGCGAAACACACGATTTCGATTCAAATTCGTGGGAAATAGCGATTTTAAAAGATCGATTTAGCTTCATATGCATGCCAAATGAACAATTTAGCTTCAGATTCATGCGAAATACACGATTCCGTCTCAAATTCGTGCGAAAGAGCGATTTTAAACGATCGATTTAGCTTCAAATTCATGCGAAATTAACAATTTAGTTTCTGATTCATGCGAAATACACGAATTAGCTTTAAATCCACACGAAACAAACGATTTAACTTCAATATCATGCGAAACACACGATTTCGATTCAAATTCGTTCGAAATAGCGATTTTAAAAAAACGATTTAGCTTCAAATTCATGCCAAATGAACAATTTAGCTTCAGATTCATGCGAAATACGCGATTCCGACTAAAATTCGGGCGAAATAGCGATTTTAAACAAACGATTTAGATTCAAATTCATGCGAAATGAACAATTTAGCTTCAGATTCATGCGAAATACACGATTCCGACTAAAATTCGGGCGAAATAGCGATTTTAAACAAACGATTTAGATTCAAATTCAAGCGAAATGAACAATTTAGCTTCAGATTCATGTGAAATACACGAATTAGCTTTAAATCCACACGAAACAAACGATTTAGCTTCAATATCATACGAAACACGCGATTTCGATTCAAATTCGTGCGAAATAGAGATTTTAAACGATCGATTTAGCTTCAAGTACATGCCAAATGTACTTTAGCTTCAGATTCATGCGAAATACACGAATTTGATTCAAATCCACGCGGTACAAACGATTTAGCGTCAATATCATGCGAAATACACGATTTCGTCACAAATTCGTACGATATAGCGATTTTAAATAAACGATTTAGCTTCAAATTCATGCGAAATAAACAACTTAGCTTCAGATTCATGCGAAATACACGAATTAGCTTTAAATCCACATGAAACAAACGATTTAACTTCAATATCATGCGAAACATACGATTTCGATACAAATTCGTGGGAAATAGTGATTTTAAAAGATCGATTTAGCTTCAAATTCATGCGAAATGAACAATTTAGCTTCAGATTCATGCGATATACACGAATTTGCTTCAAATCCACGCGAGACAAACGATTTAGCGTCAATATCATGCGTAATACACGATTTCGACTCAAATTCGTACGAAATAGCGATTTTAAACAAACGATTTAGTTTCAAATTCATGCGAAATGAACAATTTAGCTTCAGATTCATGTGAAATACACGAATGAGTCTGCTCGGCGGCGCGTCTGCTCTGAGCTCCTTCGGCCCTTGGCAGCCATGTTGCCGGTTGGTCCTGGTGGGGAGTCACTGGAGTGGGGAGCTGTGCATTCCGCAGCGCTCGTGGCGTGTCGTTGAACATGGTAGTGGGTTGATAATGGTACGAGTGTCGATAATTGGTTGGTAACGGAACGTCGTTCGGTAACGTCGACAGTAGATAACATCGACGGTCGGTAATGTCGGTAACCAGTCGATAACGGAGCGACGGTAGGTAATGTCGGTGACCGGTCGATAACGGAGCGACGGTCGGTAATCGGTCGGCGGTCGGTAACATTGATGGTCGGTTACATCGGTAACCGGTCGATAACATTGATGGTCGGTAAAGTCGGTAACCGATCGACGGTTGGTAACATCGACGGTCGATAATGGAACGCTTTTGGTAACATGTTGATTCAGCAAGTGTATAAATGGATTATATGTGTAATTCGCTTCCTTAGTCTATGCAATTACGGTAACTTAACCTACGCAATACGTCGGTGGACGTAACATCCCCCCCCCCTTGGGAAAAAAAAATGACGGAGGTTATTTTTCTTCCTCGTCGCTGTCGGTAAAGAGGGGTGTTGTCCTATAAGACATGAATTTACTAGTACGTTTAATAGAGTCTTCGAACTTCTTAGAGTTTCTAGTTTTCGAGTTCAATGGTTCTGGTTTACTAGCTAACTTGTCTACGGGGATGCATTCCGCGGTGGTACACTGAGGGGTCACTACACTGTCACTTTGTTTGTTCATTAAGTACAGGCAGAAGTGCGTCAGCGCGCTCCACGAAGCCGCGAGGAGTTGGAGGCTGCAGCCGTAAGCTGCATGCAGGGCGATTCCGTTGAGTACGGTATTAATGCACAATTTAATTATGCGTAAGGCGAGGTATATTCCCATCAGTCCCGCCATTACTGAGCCGAACTCGATGAATCCGCTCCATATTCTCTTCCCTGTTGACTCTGCGATCTTCTGTAGTGTTTCCTCGTCTATTAAACCAAGCATTTTCACTGAGCCGTCCGCGTATGACCTTCCCGATGCTCCTTGAGTGAGTGCGTTTACTACCGCTATCCTTTCTATGGGGAACATTATATGGTCGCTAAGTTTTTGCACATCCTCTTGCGTGTAAATTCCGCCGGTGGCCTGGTTTGCCGGGTTTGTATATTTCCAGACGGACGATGTTAGCGGTTGTAGTGGTGGAGGTGGAATGCTTTCCGTCGGGCGTGGCGTCATCCTGTACCACGTTCCGTGGATTTTGTAAGTCGATGGAATCAGCTCGTCGCATATCCTTTTGGTTCCAGTTTTCGTTAGGATATGCGTTCTTGGTGTTAGGAAGAACGAGTCGTTCTTGTATGTGACGGGAAGTTCGTCGAAGCATTCGTCCGTCTTCCTGAGTGTGCATTGGACAGGAGTGCACTTAATCACATGAATTACTTCGCCAGCTGGCACGGCCATATATCCGGATTCTTTGGTGATTGTCATGGCTACTTCGGCCGGGGAAATGTGGACCAGCGATATTGCGTTCCTGAGCACTTGTTGTTCTAGTATGCATTTTTGCTTCATTATATCTTGATAAAGCGCGATTATTTGAGATTTAAGGTGTTTCTCGACGTATATAAATTTCGTGTTTACATACGTAAAGATATCGAGGTTGTTAATTCTGCTTCCCGAAATAGATTTAAATTTTCCTTCTCTTTCGGTTTCTAGTAAGAGAATTTTCGGATGCTCCGTTTTGATGAGGGTGTAGCCGCAGATTTGCGTGCGTCCTGTGCTAGTGAGAGCGAAAGCCGTGTCGCCTGAAGTTACTGTATATGTCGGGGTTCCGCGGTGTTCTTCCGAAAATACTTTCGTGGCTCTACCTTCATAAAGGACTTCATACCTGTTGAAAAGACAGCGGTCGATGGGCAGGCTGTCCCAAAATGTAAATCCGTCTTCCGGGTCCATGCAGTATTCCTTATCAAGGGAGCAGCGATGTCCGGTAGGCAGGTATATTTGGTTGGTAGAAATTTTTACCGGTGCGTTGAAACTTTTAAGGGTCACCCTTATTATTGCCTGGACTACCACCTTGTCCCATGTTCCGAAAGGGTCACTGTAAGTTGTACCGCCGCAAGTTCCGTCTTGTAGGATGGATCCGGCCAGGGTAATGCTTCTGACCGTCGTGCTATTACCCGTTAATCCGGCGAACTGCCCGGCGGGAGGTAGGATTAATATACCTGAGCTATGCATCGTTCTGCAGGTATCTCTCGGAGTGTTAAGGAGATATTGCTGGCGACCGTTGTTTACGACTGACATATGCGAGTGCATTCCGCAATAATAAATTGTGCGGTCTATTTCCACTCTGCACTGCACTGCCGTGGCTTCTTCGAAATCGATTAATTGGAGTAATTGCACGCTCGTATTTTGGACTGTCGGTTTGTCGTCGGCGAGTTCGCAGAGGGGTCGGTCCACTGTAGAGACGGTCGTAGTATTTAAAGTTGAACCTCCGCAGTCGTAACCGATTAAGGCGGTGGTCGGTTGCAGGATCGCGAGCACGAAGAGCGGTATCGGAGTCTGCATCTTGGCGGTGTTGGACGACGAATGAATGGTCTCCCGCAGCTCGCTCGCGGTTATGTATTGTCTCGAGGTCGCTTTGTTAATGTTCGTGGGCGGGGTGGGGGAACACGTCACTGTCGCGCACCGCACTCGTGTCACAGGGTTGGGGGCGCGTTTTAGTTTATTGGTGTGTACCACCCGCGAGCCATTCTTAAATTTTAAGCGCACATTACATTCGTTCACGCGTTCTATAATGTAATAGGGACCCAAATATTCGTCATCGAATTTCCCTTTTCTGGGTTCTTTGAGAAGAAATACGTACTCTCCGACGGAGAATTCTTGCGCGTTAACCTTTCTGTCGTAGTACGTCTTCGATCTTTGTTTAGCGGTATTTAGATTTTCTTTTGCCTTTGTTATCGTTTGGGAGATTTTTGTTTGTAGGTTTTCGAGGTATTTACTATAGGATTCGTCAGACGAATCATGGACAGCTGTATTTGCCGAGGGGGTCCGCGCCGTTACACCGAATACTAGCTCATGTGGTGTAAACGAGGTTCCCTCGTGGACGCTCGTATTGTATGAAAATGTGGCATACGGCAGCCACTCGTCCCAGTTCCCTTTCGAAATGTATTGTTTCAGGTATGCCGTCAGGACGTGGTGCGAGCGTTCGATCGACCCGTTGCTTTGCGGCCTAAATGCGGTGGTGCGGAATTGTGAAATTTTAAAGCGTTTCGCGATATTTTTCATGAGAGAGCTTAGGAAGTTGGTGCCCTGATCGGTAAGAATACCTTTGGGTGCGCCGAATCTGCATATGAACTCTTTAATAAAGGCATCTGCAATCTCGATTGCGGTTGCGTTGCGAAGGGGTACGGCCAAGGAATATTTGGTTAGCAGATCTTGCATGGTGAGGATATAGGAGAAACCTTTTGGTGACGTAGGTAGAGGACCGACGATATCCATGGAAATTTTTTCAAACGCGGCACCCGGCGTGTCTGTAATGACCATCGGCTGCCGTGTCTTAATCTTGACTAATTTTTTCCTTTGGCATGTGGTACAGGCATTAACAAAATCCTGCACTTCTTTCTTTCGGGTCGGCCAATAATATTTTTCCCGGATTCGTCTATAGGTCTTTGTTATTCCTTTATGGCCGGCGTAGGCCGAACAGTGGTTTTCGTTTATGATTTCCGGACGGTCGGTTGAAGGAGGGATTATGACCCTATGTTCACAGGCAAAAATTTGGACGTTGGTGTCGGAAAAGAGTTCGATCAAGGATTTGTAAATTGTTGTCCAAGTCGTATTGTCTACTGTCGTTTTTGAAATGCTGAAGGAATCTAGTTGGAGTTCTGCGGTAACGTCTAGGATGGATCTAAGGGAATCTATCACGTCGTCGTGTGTCGCCGTATGATATTGTGTTGGTTTTACTGGAAGTAGGATTAATTTTTTGTTACCGATATTTAGGACTTTCGCGCGAGCTAGGGTAAGGTCCTTGATTTTGGGAATTTTTCCGGAATTGTGCAAATCTGTCGCGCCCTCGTCGATCGGTAGTCCGTCCATTGTGATAAAGGCAACCAGATTATCGTTCCTCATAATGAGGCGGTCGCGTGTGTTCGCGAATGTTCTTTTAGTGGATGTTGCGGGGGTGTTGTAATCTTCGAAAAGGTTTTCGTCGGTGTCGGACTCTGAGTCGGGAGTCGATGTTATCGCCATTTCGGCGAATTGGTGGATCGTCGGGATTGGCGAAGGGGAGGTGCGAGGAGGCGAATCGCGTGCGGGAGTCGGGGATCGCGATGTGGACGGAAGGAGTGGCCTGTTGGAAGATGGCGGTTGCTGCGGCGTTGTTGGAAGGGATTGCGGTGATGGCGGCGGGGAAGAATAGGAGGTGGGGGGAGAGCTTGGCGATGGCCGACGGCGGCCAATGATCGGGGAAGGTTGTCGCGAGGCGGGGACGAACGGTTTTTTGACGGCGTCGAAGATGCCGGATGAACTGGAATCCGTGGAGAGAGGGAGAGCGGACATCGGATTCCGTGACAACGCGTCCGCGTTGAGATTAGTTTTGCCTGTCTTATACGTAATTTTATAATCAAATTCTGCCAGTTTAAGGCGCCACCTAAGCAATCTGGATGTTGGGTCCTTAACTGAGTTCATCCAGACCAAGGGTTGATGGTCGGTGATAAGGTTGAAGCGGTGTCCGTATATGTAAGGTCTGAAGTATTGCGTGCAATAAATAATGGCTAGGCACTCTCTTTCTATGGTCGAATAATTGAGTTCCGCGCCATGTAGCAGCCTCGAGGCGTAAGCGATGGGCCGATCCTGCCCTGGCTCGCCCTGACTAACAATACCGCCGATTGCGAAACCCGAAGCATCGGTGGTTATGTTGAATTCGCGGTCGAAGTCGGGATATTGAAGTAATGGTTCTGTAGTCAAAATTTCGCGGAGGGTCGAAAAGGCTTGCTCCTGTTCATATTTCCACGTGAATTTTGTGTCCTTTTTCAGAAGCGTCGTTAGTGGTTTCGCGATTTGGGAATATTTCGGGATGAACCGACGATAATATCCCGAAAGGCCCAGGAATTCTCTGAGCGATTTTAGGTTCTTGGGAACTGGAAATTCTTTGACTGCCGCGATTTTCTTAGGGCAGGGCTTAACGCCTTCTTCGCCTATAACGTGGCCTAAATACGCGACTTCCCGGTGCAGGAAGGAGCACTACGAGGGTTGCAATTTCAAGTTTGCCTCGCGGAGTCTCTGAGCTAGTTTGTTGAATTTCGATTTGTGTTCTGATAAACTGCGCGCGTAAATGACGATATCGTCGAGGTAGACAAATAGTTCGTTTCCCTGGAGACCTGACAAAATACTGTCCATGAGTCGTTGAAACGTTGCCGGTGCGTTACGGAGGCCGAAGGGCATTCGTTTGAACTCGTAGTGCCCGTACGGCGTGGAGAATGCAGTTTTCGCTGCGTCCTCCGGGTGCAACCCGATCTGGTGAAAACCGCTAGCAAGATCGAAGACGCTAAAGTATTTCGCGCTCCCGAGCTGGTCCAAGATCTCTAAGATGCTTGGCAGCGGGTATGCGTCTGGGACTGATTTTTCGTTTAGAGCCCTAAAGTCGATGACCATCCTCCAGCGCTTGTTCCAGTCGGAATCTGCCTTCTTCGGGACTATCCACAAAGGGCTATTGTAGGGAGATTTAGACGGCGCGACGATATCTTGTTCGAGTAACTCCTTCATCTGTTTGTCGATTTGCGCGCGATGAATGGGAGGGTAACGATATTGTTTGACGTGAACTGGGATGTCATCGGTTGTAACAATCTTATGCTGGACCGCATTTGTTTTTCCCAGACGCTCCTCTGGGAGGTGAAAGAGATCGTGGTGCTCCTGAATCAATTGCCTGACGTGCAATTGTTCCTCCTCGCCGAGGTGATCCAAACTAATTATTTCGGTGATCGCCTCGTAACGGGATTTGTGAGGTCGAGAATTTAGATTTAGTACGGATTTGGAATTGGAATTGAATTTAGAATTAGAACTGGTATTTGAATTAGATTTTGAAAAGAAATTCGCGTTTTCCACGGCATCTACCATCTCTTCCACCCCCTCCAGCTCCATGATCGGCATGTGGAGGTCGACAGATTGGTCCGTGGTGTTAGCGCATCGGATGTACGCGTATCCGTCGGAGTTTCTCACCACGCAGTGGGGAATGAGAACCCCTGGTGCAAGCTCGCGACGGCTTATATATCCGACTTTGGGTCCCGTAACTTTTACCGCGACGCTAGCGGTCGTTCGTGGCCCAATTACGCATTTCTTTCGAGACGTGAATGGGAACTCGTTCCCTTGCATCGTTATGCATTGTTTCGAATAGGAGATTTCGGCTCCGAGCGATAGAAATGCGGATCCCAGAATTCCGTCCGCAGGAATTGGGAATTCGTCCGATACGACATGGAATTCGACGTCGCGATCGGCGATGTTAAGCGAAGCCGTGCCCAATGTTGCGACCGCGCCCTCGGTAATGCCCGATATATGTATAATATTATGCGTATCGATGACCACGCCCGGTTGCAGTGATGACGCCTTTATGACGTTCGGTTCTGCGCCGGTGTCTATCATTAGCCTCGCATTATCAACTAATTCGGGGGACGCGACGATAATGTGTGGGACGGCAGAAGTGGGTTGCAAAGTTATTCTTGCGACTCTTCGGTGCTGATCGGAAGATCGTTCGACATTGCTCGTACGTTTTGATTGCGGTAGGCTACCTCCCGACGGTCGCTCGCGGGGATCGGGAGGCCTTGCCCGTTTCCCGACTGTTGTTGAGATCTGATGCGATTGTTATATTCCCGCTTACGACATTCGTGTATATCGTGCCCTGCGTTTTTACAATAGCTGCAGTGTTTATTTGAAGAGGGATTACGCGGAGGATTGTTTATGGGACGTGGCCCGGGTGCGTCGAGGGTCGCTCGTGTATACCTAGCGTTATCTCGGGTCGGGGTATACGGTTGGTCGTAAACACCAACATTTGGCGGACGCTGGCTCACCCGTTGCGTCACCTCGCGATAAGATGGTCGAGGTACCGAGATATTTGATCTCGAGGGTTCGGCGTATCGCGATGTATACTCTGGCCGGTACGGCGAGGGAGATCGATAACGGTTACGTATACTTCCGCGGCGGTCATCCGAGAATCGTACCTCGCGGGAAGGCGGACGTGAGTAATACTCCTTATCGGCCTCTGCTTCTTTGAAACAGTTTATCGCGGTATCGAATAATGCTTGGAGTCGCACGTGTTCTAAATGCCTCATGCCGTAACGAAGCGTGGGAATGACGCCACGGATAAAACTGCGCTTTGTTAATTCGTCGATATTTTCGATGTCCGGTCGTACCCGGTCACAATCGATTATTGCGTTTCGCAGGTCTTTTATTCGCGCGATAAAGTCGAGTATATGTTCTGATTCGCGCATTCTAATATTCGCCATTTCGCCTCGATAATGGTCTATCGTCTTCGACGGCCCGAATATGTCCTTTAAACGGTTGCAGAGGCTCGCGACGGAGTTTACTGGTTTATCTTCGATGGCTGTGTAAGCGCGGCCCCGTAATTTATTAATAATCAATTTCGTCAATGTGAATTCCGCGTGAGACGGCACGAGGTTGATTGTTTGATTTCGGCATTCGTTGATTGTTAGACAAGAGATGTAAAATAGACGGTCTTATTCCTGCTGCGCCCAGATCATTCGGGGTGAGATCGGTACGAGCGCTTCGGGAATAATATCGTTATTGTATTGCGCATTCGTGCAGAGCATTCGGGGTGAGCTCGGTACACACGAAGACGGAATCGTTTCTAATGGAATATGTATGAATGTATGAATGTACGAATGGTTGCCGAAGAGGGAGAGAGTTTAGGTTGCCAATAATTGTAGAAATAGTAATAACTAAAATATATATTCTAAGATATAAGCGATACAAAACTTAATTACTAGCGCGGAGATTTGAGTTTGAAGAATACTTGGAAATAGAGTGAGACTTGATTTGAATCAGGGGAATGGCTTCAGGAGGGGACGACTTCCCTCGCTGGAGCCCGGAATGAGTCTGCTCGGCGGTGCGTCTGCTCTGAGCTCCTTCGGCCCTTGGCAGCCATGTTGCCGGTTGGTCCTGGTGGGGAGTCACTGGAGTGGGGAGCTGTGCATTCCGCAGCGCTCGTGGCGGGTCGTTGAACATGGTAGTGTGTTGATAATGGTACGAGTGTCGATAATTGGTTGGTAACGGAACGTCGTTCGGTAACGTCGACAGTAGATAACATCGACGGTCGGTAATGTCGGTAACCAGTCGATAACGGAGCGACGGTCGGTAACATCGACGGTCGGTAATGTCGGTGACCGGTTGATAACGGAGCGACGGTCGGTAATCGGTCGACGGTCGGTAACATCGACGGTCGGTTACAACGGTAACCGGTCGATAATATTGATGGTCGAAAAAGTCGGTAACCAGTCGACGGTTGGTAACATCGACGGTCGATAACGGAACGCTTTTGGTAACATGTTGATTCTGCAAGTGTATAAATGGGTTATATGTGTAACGCGCTTCCTTAATCTATGCAATTATGGTAACTTAACCTACGCAATACGTCGGAGGACGTAACACGCGATAGGTGGAGTACTGAGTCAGGGCCCTCCCAGCAAAGACCGCCCGATAGCCTACGCTTCCAGGCTGTTACACGGCGCAGAATTGAATTACTCGACTATCGAGAAGGAATGTTTGGCGATAATATACTGTACACAGTATTTCCGGCCATATATCTACGGCCATAAATTCAATCTCATCACGGATCACCAGCCCCTGGTCTGGATGAATAACGTTAAGGATCCGACGTCGCGATTGCTCCGCTGGCGCCTTAAACTAGCCGAGTTCGATTACAAGATCATTTACAAAACCGGGAAGACTAATCTGAATGCAGACGCCCTGTCGCGCAATCCCGTACCAGATCCCCTTATCACAACCAAACCGACCCCATCTAAACAAGTCGGGGCCATTCGTCGTAAAAACAGTCGACAGACACCGAACGAGCCGCCGACAAGTTCCACAGAGATAACACGACCACAGTCCCGACACCCCCCTACACCATCTGGACCTCGTCAACCTACAACCTCAACGGTTCCCACACGATCGACCCTCGACTTTCCTCCTCCTGTACCTTCCTCCGCGAACGAAGATTCCGATTCCTCTTCATCCCCGGACGACCAAATTTTCGACGATCACAACGCCCAATACACAAATAACAGACGCACTATCATACATACGCGGGACAGATTGTCCATGAGAAACGACAACCTGGCAATATTTGTAACAGCGGACGGTCACTCGATAGACGAAGGAGCAGTCGACGTTTTTACCATAGGCAAATTCCAACGTATCCCCGGTCTCACGCTATTTCGGGCTCGAGTACTAACCCACGGGACCAAAAGCTTAATCCTACTTCCTATAAAAGACACGCAACTCCACACAACCAATTCCGAAGGGGTAGTGGAGACCCTGAGATCACTCCTAGACGTCGTAACAGAACTCCAATTGGATTCTGTATGCCTTTCAAAAACTTCCTTAGACGACGTAAACTGGACATTCATCTATAAAACCTTGATCAACCTATTTTCCACAACGAACGCGCAGATCTTCGCGTGCGGGCATAACGTAAAAACTCCGCCCGCGAGCGAGCGACTAGAAATTATCGCGGAAAATCACTGCTCCGCTTTCGCAGGACACAAAGGGGTGACTAAAACGTACAGACGCATCAGGGAAAAATACTTTTGGCCCGCGCTGAAACGCGAAGTCCAGGAATTCGTCAATGCCTGCAATAACTGCCAAAAGAAGAAACTAACGCGCGTGAAAACCAGGCAACCAATGACGATCACCGACACTCCCGGGAAAGCCTTCGAGAAGGTTTCCATGGACATCGTAGGCCCACTCCCTACATCATTAAACAACTTCTCTTACATCCTTACTATCCAGGACCTCCTCACGAAATACTCCCTCGCGATCCCCCTTGCAAACACTAGCGCGATAGAGATAGCCGACGCATTCACAAAACATTTTATCTGCCGGTTCGGCGCCCCCAAAGGAATCCTGACCGACCAGGGGACGAACTTTCTGAGTTCTCTGATGAGGAACGTCGCTAAACGTTTCAAAATAACCCAATTCAAAACCACCGCGTTTAGGCCACAGAGCAACGGCTCTATCAAGCGGTCTCACCACGTGCTCACAGAGTACTTAAAACAGCACGTGAAAAATAACGACTGGGACGAGTGGCTCCCATTCGCAACATTCGCATATAATACTAGTGTGCACGAAGGTACCCTATTCACCAACCATGAACTCGTGTTCGGCACCGTGGCTCGTACACCATCCGCAAACAGCGCGGCCCACGACTCGACCGACGAATCGTACGCGCACTATTTAGGAAGGCTGCAGGAAAAGCTATCGGGCACCACCCAGAAGGCAAGAGAGAACCTGACCATGGCAAAGGCAAGATCGAAAAGGTTTTACGATAGGCGAACGAATGTCCGAACCTTCGCTGTCGGAGACAAGGTCTTCCTATTAAAGGAACCTCGGAAGGGGAAATTCGACGACGAATATACCGGACCGTACACCGTACTAGAATGCTTAAACAATCAAAATGTAAGAATTAGTTTTAAGACCGGCTCCCGCGTGGTACACTCAGATAAGTTGAAACACGCGCCCAAACCACCCGTACATGTAAGCAGCGTCGGCTGCACCCTTATCACCCCCCCCCCCCACCAGTGAGGCCCCCACCCAACCGGGTGCAGGAGATGATCCAGGCACAGTCGCCATCCAACAGCAGCATGAGGAACTACGTGGCCACTCTGGCAGTCTTCGCCATCTTCCGAACATCCACTGCGCTCATCGGGTACGACTGCAGCGGCACCACGCTCAACGTCACCACGTTCTCCACGGTCGATAAGCCCAAATGCGAGGGTACCTACGCCAAACCACATGTCGAAAATACAGAGGTGCAGCTCCTCCAGCTGGTGGATTTCGACGAAACTCGAACAATACAGTGCAAGGTCGAAGTCGACCGCACTATATACCATTGTGGCATGCACTCGCACACCTCCGTTGTCAACAATGGAAGGCAACAATACATACTGAACACACCACAGGACATATGCCGGACGATGCAGGATTCAGGGACACTCATGCTTCCACCAACGGGGCAGATCGCAGGCCTGGTCCGGAACAGCACAACAACTCGAAGCCTGACGCTGGCTGGGGAAATCCTCCAGGACGGAACCTGCAGCGGCACAACGTACAGCGATCCCTTCGGCACGTGGACAGGAGTCGTGGTACAAGCAGTAGTAAGAATAACACTCAAAAGTTTCAACTCGGCAGTAAAACTCTCCTCGGGAGAAGTCTTCCTACCCTCGGGACACCATTGCCCTCTCAACAGGGAATATTGCATGGACCCAGAGGACGAGTTCTCATACTGGAACAGCCTCCCAGACGACAGCTGCCACCTAAAACAATACAACGTATTATATGAAGGCAAGGCCACGAAGGTTGGAACCAAATCCTCCAACATGGCGGTTTACACCGTCACTTCGGGTGACACAGCCTTCGCACTCACCAGCACCGGCCACGCCCAGATCTGCGGCTACACACTCACGAAAACGGAGCACCCCAAACTCCCTATCGTGGACACCCGAAAAGACGGCAGATTTAAGGCAGCACAGAAGAAAAACGTTAACAACCTAGACATCTTCACGTACGTAAATACCAAATTCGTATATATGGAGAAGCACATAAGGTCACAAATTTTGTCGCTCTACCGCGACATCACGAGACAGAAATGCCGCTTGGAACAACAAGTCCTAAGAAACGTAATCTCGCTGATTCACATAGCGCCGGCAGAGGTCGCCACTACCCTGGTGAAAGAACCAGGATTCATGGCTATCCAGTCAGGCGAGGCTATTCACGTGATAAAATGCATCCCGGCACAATGCTCACTCCGGAAAACTACGGATTGCTTGGACGAATTGCCGGTCCAACATCAAAATCAATCCTTTTTCCTAACCCCGAGGACGAGAATCCTAGTAAAAACGGGAACCAAGAGAGAGTGCAATGAATTGATCTCGCCGGCATTTAAAATCCACGGGACGTGGTTCCGAATGACGCCACGACCGGTAGAAAGCATACCACCACCGCCACTCCAACCACTAACCGAAGCCGCTTGGAGATACACCAACCCCGCTAACTTAGCAAACGGCGGAATCTACACGCAAGAAGAAATACAGAAACTAAACGATAACATAATGTTCCCGGCGGAGAAAGCAGCGGTCATCAACGCCCTGGCACAAGGAGCCTCCGGCCGCGCCTTCGCGGCCGATTCAGTAAAACTATACAATCTCCTAGACGAAACGACACTGGAACGGATCGCCGAATCAACAGGGAAAAAGATATGGAATGGGTTCATGGAGTTCGGTTCCGTCATGGCGGGACTAATGGGCATCTACCTGGTAATTCGTTGCATCAAGGCGGCAATCAACACCGTCTTGAACGGCATCGCGCTCCACGCCGCATACGGCTGCAGTCTACAACTCCTGGCGGCAACTTGGAGCACGCTCACACACTTCTGCCTCTACTTAAAAGGCAAAAACAATCATAGTGAACTAAGTGAAGTGAACACCCAAGTGAGCCCCTTAGAATGCATCGACATAGACAAGCCCACCCTAAGTGAACCCCTCACCAACAGTAAAGACTCTTTCGAAGTACACGTCAAACCCACTAGCAAGTATGTCACATATAAACGCTCCAAGAAGCCAAACCTCTTCTCGGACGACGAAGACGAAAAATGACTACATCATTTTTCTTTTTCCGAGGGGGGAGGTGTTACGTCTCGCGACGTATTGCGTAGCGCGTAACTTAACAATAAGACCTTATATACGAATAGCCGATAAGCATAGGTTAGCCGTTAGACAGTACGCCTATATTAAGTAATAATAACTATATCCGTTCGCATGCATAGCACCACGCATAATACACTTTAAGTCGGACATAATACGGGCGCCAACCTGTCGCGCCAATCTGTCGCCGTCTTCCTCGTACAACCACTTTTCCTCTCGCCTACCCCTTTTAGGACTCCTTATCGCTACATAGATCTCCACTTGCACCTTTCCTTTCGCCTACCCTTTTAGGACTCCTTATCATTACATAGATCTCCACTCGCACTTTTCCTCTCGCCTACACTTTTAAGACCCCTTATCGATACATAGATCTCCACTTGCACTGTTCCCCTCGCCTACCCTCTTAGGATCCCTTACCATTACACAAACTTTCACTTATCTTGCCCTCGCCTACCCTTCACGACCCTCTCAACCCTTGTATACCTGCTTCACTTTCCCGGCCGCCGTCTCGACGCCTACGCCGGCGCCCCGTACCTCTGACGTAGGCAGCCCCACTCTCCGCCGCACCAAGCGCGCGCACGCAGCGACCCCCACTCCTCGACGTACCAGAGGAGCTCCGAGCAGCGGCTCGGAACATCAGTTCTACCTCCGCCGTCTCCTGGACTAGACGTCCACCTCCAGCACTCCGCATAGTGCTACGCGTTTCTAATTCTACCTCAACTCTGAATCCTAGTTCATACTTAATAATTCTAAGTCGTTTAAGGTATAAGTCCACAAGTGTAACTTTAGTTCAAGAATATATTACCTTTATTTAGTATACATAAATTCAGTGAAACTCATTACGATCTACCAGTTCCTTAATTAACCTCGACGCTAACTTAATTCGATATCGGTTCGGTGATTATCGACTAGTATCGGCTGGACAATCGCTTCTCACTAATCTTCCTACATTCGAATAAGCTTTCGTGCGCCTTGGAGCACGCCCCGTATGCTCGGCACGAACGCATATGCTCCTAGAGAATTAGCCTTTCTACCAGTGTGTGTTGGACGCTCGCCCCGTAAGCGCCGCACTAGGAGAGAGTCGTACCATTGCCTCCATTGTACTCGTTGTTTTAACCTCACGCTTGCATTACGTCCATGCCGAAACGCGCCGGTCGGTCTTATCAATTGAGGAAGCTACGCCGATCCCACGCGGAACGCCAGCAACACTCACGTGATCCTGCACTCACGGTTAACGCCGCCATAGAAGCCCGTCTATGACAGCTGCTGCAAGCTGCCCAGACTCCCTGGATAACGCCAAGGTCACTCGACGTTCCGGCTTCTATCCTCGACGTCGCCAAGATCCCCGAAGCCGACCCGAGACGACTGGTCTACTTCATCCTCGCACGACGTACTAACAGCGTGCCGATTAGAATACCCCGCCCGGTGAGTGCTGAATTGTGAATCGCCTGCAAGCGCCTCGTGGTTATCCCAGTTAGACGCGGACGCCCCGCGCCGCGTGAACGAAAAGATTGCAATTTACGTTTAAACTCCGTGGAATTCGACGCGTTCAATAGTCAACGCGATTTTCGATCCCCGGGACGTAACACACGAAACAAACGATTTAACTTCAATATCATGCGAAATACACGATTCCACTCAAATTCGTACGAAATAGCGATTTTAAACGAACGATTTAGATTCAAATAAATGGGAAATGAACAATTTAGCTTCCGACTCATGCGAAATGCACGGATTAGCTTAAAATCCTCGCGATACAAACGATTTAACTTCAATATCATGCGAAACACACGATTTCGATTCAAATTCGTGCGAAATAGCGATTTTAATCGATCGATTTAGCTTCAAATTCATGCGAAATGAACAATTTAGATTCAGATTCATGTGAAATACACGAATTAGCTTCAAATTCGTGCGAAATAGCGATTCTAAGCGGTCGATTTTGCTTCAAATTCATGCGAAATGATGAATTTAGCTTCAGATTCATGCGAAATACACGAATTTGCTTCAAATCCACGCTGGACAAACGATTTAGCGTCAATATCATGCGAAATACACGATTTCGACTCAAATTCGTAAGAAATAGCGATTTTAAACGAACGATTTAGCTTCAAATAAATGGGAAATGAACAATTTAGCTTCAGATTCATGCGAAATGCACGGATTAGCTTAAAATCCTCGCGAAACAAACGATTTAACTTCAATATCATGCGAAACACACGATTTCGATTCAAATTCGTGCGAAATAGCGATTTTAAACGATCGATTTAGCTTCAAATTCATGCGAAATGAACAATTTAGATTCAGATTCATGCGAAATACACGAATTTGCTTCAAATCCACGCAGGACAAACGATTTAGCGTCAATATCATGCGAAATACACGATTTCGACTCAAATTCGAACAAAATAGCTATTTTAAATAAACGATTTAGCTTCAAAATCATGCGAAATGAACAATTTAGCTTCAGATTCAAGTGAAATACACGAATTAGCTTTAAATCTACACGAAACAAACGATTTAACCTCAATATCATGCGAAACACACGATTTCGATTCAAATTCGTGGGAAATAGCGATTTTAAAAGATCGATTTAGCTTCATATTCATGCGAATCAAACGAGTTAGCATCAAATCCAAGGGAAACACATGATATAGCTTCAAATCAATGCGAAGTAGAAGGCTTAACTTCAAATCCATGCGAAACAAGTGGTTTAGCATCAAATACTTGTGATAAACACGATTTAGAGTCAACTTGCATGCGAATCAAACGAGTTAGCTTCCAGTCCAAGGGAAACACATGATTTAACTTCAAATCAATGTGAATTAGTAGGTTTAGCTTCAAATCAATGCGAAACAAATTATTTAGCTTCAAATACTTGTGATAAACATGATTAAGCTTCAACTGCATGCGAATCAAACGAGTTAGCTTGAAATCCGTGGAAAATTCATGATTTAACATCAAATCAATGCGAAGTAGAAGTCTTAGCATCAAATCCATGCGAAACAAATGATTTACCTTCAAATACTTGTGATAAACAAGATTTAGCTTCAACTGCATGCGAATCAAAGGAGTTAGCTTCAAATCTATGCGAAACACATGATTTAGCTTCAAATCAATGCGAAGTAGAAGGCTTAGCTTCAAATCCAAGCGAAACAAATTGTTTAGCTCCAAATCAATGCGACGTAAAGGCGTAGTTTCAAATCCATGCGATACAAGTGATTTAGCTTCAAATACTTGTGATATACGTGATTTAGCTTCAGCAGCATGCGAAACGACCGTTTTATCATGAAATCCATGCGAAACACATGATTTAGCATCAAATCAATGCGAAGTAGAAGGCTTATCTTCGAATCCACGGGAAACGAATGGTTTAGCTTCAAATGCTTGAGATATAAATGATTTAGCTTCAATTGCATGCGAAACAAAGGAGTTAGCTACAAATCCTAGGAAACACATGACTTAGCTTCAAATCAGTGCGAAGTAGATGGCTTAGCATCAAATCCATGCGAAATAAATGGTTTAACTTCAAATACTTGTGATATACATGACTTAGCTTCAACTGCATGCGAAACAAACGAGTTAGATTCAAATCCGTGCGAAACACATGATTTAACTTCAAATCAATGCGAAGTAGTAGGCTTAGTTTCAAATCCATGCGAATCAAATGATTTACCTTCAAATTCCTGCGGTTTAAATGAAATAGCTTCAAATGCAAGCGAAAAAAACGAGTTAGCTTGAAGTCCATGCGAAACACATGATTCAGCTTAAAATCAATGCGAACTAGTAGGCTTAGCTTCAAATCCATGCGAATCAAATGATTTAGCTTCAAATACTTGTGATAAACATGATTTAGCTTCAACTGCATGCGAATCGAACGAGTTAGCTTCAAATCCAAGGGACACACATGATTTAACTTCAAATCAATGCGAAGTAGTAGGCTTAGCTACAAATCCATGCGAATCAAATGATTTACCTTCAAATACCTGCGGTTTAAATGAAATAACTTCAAATGCAGGCGAAACAAACGAGTTAGCATCAAATCCATGCGAAACACATGATTTAGCTTCAAATCAATGTGAAGTAGAAGGCTTAACTTCAAATCCATGCGAAACAAGTGTTTTAGCTTCAAATACTTGTGATAAACGCGATTTAGAGTCAACTGCATGAGAATCAAACCTGTTAGCTTCAAATCGCAGGAAAACACATGACTTAACTTCAAATCAATGCGAAGTAGGAGGCTTAGCTTCAAATCCATGCGAAACAAATGGTTTAGCTTCAAATACTTGTGATAAACACGATTTAGAGTCAACTGCATGCGAGTCAAACGAGTTAGCTTCAAATCCCAGGGAAACACATGATTTAACTTCAAATCAAAGCGAAGTCGGAGGCTCAGCTTCAAATCCATGCGAAACAAATGATTTACCTTCAAATTCCTGCGGTTTAAATGAAATAGCTTCAAATGCAGGCGAAAAAAACGAGTTAGATTGAAGTCCATGCGAAACACATGATTCAGCTTCAAATCAATGCGAAGTAGTAGGCTTAGCTTCAAATCCATGCGAATCAAATGATTTAGCTTCAAATACTTGTGATAAACATGATTTAGCTTCAACTGCATGCGAATCGAACGAGTTAGCTTCAAATCCAAGGGACACGCATGATTTAACTTCAAATCAATGCGAAGTAGTAGGCTTAGCTTCAAATCCATGCGAATCAAATGATTTACCTTCAAATACCTGCGGTTTAAATCAAATAACTTCAAATGCAGGCGAAACAAACGAGTTAGCTTCAAATCCATGGGAAACACATGAGTTAGCTTCAAATCAATGCGAAGTAGAAGGCTTAGCTTCAAATCTATGCGAAACAAATGGTTTAGCTTCAAATACTTGTGATAAACACGATTTAGAGTCAACTGCATGCGAATCAAACGAGTTAGCTTCAAATTCAAGAGAAACACATGATTTAACTTCAAATCAATGCGAACGAGAAGGCTTAGCTTCAAATCAATGCGAAACAAATGATTTAGCTTCAAATACCTGCGGTTTATATGAAATAGCTTCAAATGCAGGCGAAAAAAACGAGTTAGCATCAAAACCATGCGAAACACATGATTTAGCTTCAAATCAATGCGATGTAGAAGGCTTAACTTCAAATCCATGCGAAACAAGTGGTTTAGCTTCAAATACTTGTGATAAACGCGATTTAGAGTCAACTGCATGAGAATCAAACCTGTTAGCTTCAAATCGCAGGAAAACACATGACTTAACTTCAAATCAATGCAAAGTAGGAGGCTTAGCTTCAAATCCATGCGAAACAAATGATTTACCTTCAAATACCTGCGGTTTAAATGAAATAGCTTCAAGTGCAGGCGAAACAAACGAGTTAGCTTCAAATCCATGCGACACAAATGATTTAGCTTCAAATGCTTGCGATATAAGTGATATAGCTTCAAACGCATGCGAAACACATGAATTCGATTCAAATAAATGCGAAGTAGAAGGTTTAGCTTCAAATCCATGCGAAACAAGTGATTTAGCTTCAAATACTTGTGATATACATGATTTAGCTTCAACTGCATGCGAAACAAACTTTTTAGCTTCAAATCCAAGTGAAACAAATGATTTAACTTCAAATACTTGTGATAAACATGATTTAGCTTCAACTGCAGGCGAAACAAACGAGTTAGCGTCAAATCCATGCGAAACACATGAATCAGCTTCAAATCAATGCGAAGTAGTAGGCTTAGCTTCAAATCCATGCGAAACAAATGGTTTAGCTTCAAATACTTGTGATAAACACGATTTAGAGTCAACTGCATGCGAATCAAACGAGTTAGCTTCAAATCCCAGAGAAACACATGATTTAACCTCAAATCAATGCGAAGTAAAGGCTTAGCTTCAAATCAATGCGAAGCAAATGGTTTGGATTCAGATACTTGTGATGGACACGATTTAGAGTCAACTGCATACGAATCAAACGAGTTAGTTTCAAATTCAAGAGATACACATGATTTAACTTCAAATCAATGCGAAGTAGGAGGCTTAGCTTCAAATCCATGCGAATCAAATTGTTTAGCCTCAAATTGTTGTGATATACATGATTTAGATTCAACTGCATGCGAAACCATCGAGTTAGCTTCAAATCCATGCGAATCACATGATTTAGCATCAAATCAATGCGAAGTAGAAGGCTTATCTTCGAACCCACGCGAAACAAATGGTTTAGCTTCAAATGCTTGAGATATAAATGATTTAGCTTCAACTGCATGCGAAACAAAGGAGTTAGCTTCAAATCCTAGCGAAACACATGACTTAGCTTCAAATCAGTGCGAAGTAGAATGCTTAGCTTCAAATCCATGCGAAGCACATGATTTAGATTCAAATCAATACGAAGTAGGAGGCATATCTTCGAATCCATGCGAAACAAATGGTTCAGCTTCAAATACTTGTAATATACATGATTTAGCTTCAACTGCATGTAAAAAAGATGTGGTAGCATCAAATTCCAGCGAAACTCATGATTCAGCTTCAAATCAATGCGAAGTAGAAGTTTTATCTTCAAATCCATGCGAAGCAATTGATTTACCTTCAAATACTTGCGATATAAATGATTTAGCTTCAAACCATTGCGAAGTAGAAGGCTTAGCTTCAAATCCATGGGAATCATATGGTTTAGCTTCAAATACTTGTGATATACATGATTTAGCTTCAACTGCATGCGAAACAAACGAGTTAGATTCAAATCAAAGCGAAACGCATGATTCAGCTTCAAATCAAAGCGAAACGCATGATTCAGCTTCAAATCAATGCGAAGTGGAAGGCTTAGCTTCAAATCCATGCGGAACGAATGATTTAGCTTCAAACACTTGCACATATAAGTGATATAGCTTCAAATGCATGCGAATCAAACGAGTTAGCTTCAAATCCAAGCGAAACACATGATTTAGCTTCAAATACTTGAGATATACATGATTTAGCTTCAACTGCATGTGAAAAACATGTGTTAGCTTCAAATTCCAGCGAAACACATGACACAGCTTCAAATCCATGCGAAGTAGAAGGCTTAGCTTCAAATCCACGCGAATCAAATGGTTTAGCCTCAAATACTTGTGATATACATAATTTAGATTCAACTGCATGCGAAACAAACGAGGTAGCTTCAAATCAATGCGAAACACATGATTTAGCTTAAAATCAATGCGAAGGAGAAGGCTTATCTTCGAATCCAAGCGAAACAAATGGTTTAGCTTCAAATGTTTGTGATATACATGATTTAGCTTCAACTGCATGCGAAGCAAACGAGTTAGCATCAAATCCAAGCGAAACACATGATTCAACTTCAAATCAATGCGACGTAAAAGGCTTAGCTTCAAATCCATGCGAAACAAATAGTTCAGCTTCAAATACTTGTGATATACATGATTTAGATTCATCAGCATGCGTAACAAACGAGATAGCTTCAAATCCATACGAAACACATGATTTAGCTTCAAATTCATTCGAAACACATGGTTTAGCACAATATTCTTGCGAAACAAATGTTTCAGCTTCAAATACTTGTGATATACGTGATTTAGCTTCAACTGCATGCGAAACAAACGAGTTAGATTCAAATCAAAGCGAAACGCATGATTCAGCTTCAAATCAATGCGAAGTGGAAGGCTTAGCTTCAAATCCATGCGGAACGAATGATTTAGCTTCAAACACTTGCACATATAAGTGATATAGCTTCAAATGCATGCGAATCAAACGAGTTAGCTTCAAATCCAAGCGAAACACATGATTTAGCTTCAAATACTTGAGATATACATGATTTAGCTGCAGCAGCATGCGAAACAAACGTGGTAGCTTCAAATCCATGCGAAACACATGATTTTGCTTCAATTCAATGCGAAGTAGAAGGCTTATCTTCGAATCCATGCGAAACAAATGGTTCAGCTTAAAATACTTGTAATATACATGATTTAGCGTCAACTGCATGTGAAAAAGATGTGTTAGCTTGAAATTCCAGCGAAACACATGACTCAGCTTCAAATCAATGCGAAGTAGAAGGCTTAGCTTCAAATCCACGCGAATCAAATGGTTTAGCCTCAAATACTTGTGATATACATGATTTAGATTCAACTGCATGCGAAACAAACGAGTTAGCTTCATATCCAAGCGAAACACATGATTTAGCTTAATATTCATGCGAAACAAATGGTTCATCTTTAAAGACTTGTGATATACATGATTTAGCTTCAACTGCATGCGAAACCAACGAGTTAGCTTCAAATACAAGCGAAACACATGATTTAGCTTCAAATCAATGTGAAGTAAAAGGCTGATCTTCGAATCCATGCGAAGCAAATGATTTAGATTCAAATCAAAGCGAATTAGATGGCTTATTTTCAAATTCATGCGAAACAAATGTTTTAGCTTCAAATCAATGTGATGTGGAAGGTTTATCTACGCATGCATGCGAAAGAAATGGTTTAGCTTCAAATACTTGTGATATACATTATTTAGCTACAACTGCTAGCGAGATAAATAAATTGGCTTCAAATCCAAGCGAGACACTTGATTTAGCTTCAAAAACTTGCGACTATAAGTGATATGGCTTCAAATGCAGGCGAAACAAACGAGTAAGATTCAAATCCAATCGAGACACATGATATAGCATCAAATTCATGCGAAACACATGGTTTAGCATAATTTTCATGCCAAACAAATGGTTTAGCTTCTAATTCTTATGATATACATGATTTAGCTTCAACTGCATGCAAAATAAACGAGTTAGCTTCAATTCGAAGCGATACATTTGATTTAGCTTCAAATCAACGCGAAGTAGAAGGCTTAACTGCTAATCCATGCGACAGAAATGATTTAGGTTCAGATAGTTGCGATATAAGTGATATACTTTGAAATGCAGGCGAAACAAATGAGTTAGCTTAAAATCCACGCGAAGCACATGATTTCGCTTCAAATCAAAGCGAAGTAGATGGCTTAGCTTAAAATGCATGCGAAACAAATGATTTACCTTCAAATACCTGCGGTTTAAATGAAATAGCTTCAAATGCAGGCGAAACAAACGAGTTAGCTTCAAGTCCATGCGAAACACATGATTTAACTACAAATCAATGCGAGGTAGTAGGCTTAGCTTCAAATCAATGCGAAACAAATGTTTTGGGTTCAGATACATGTAATAAACATGATTTAGCTTCAACTGCATGCGACTCAAACGTGTTAGCTTCAAATCCAAGAGAAACACATGATATTAACTTCAAATTAATGCGAAGTGGAAGGCTTGGCTTCAAATCCATGCGAAACAAATGATTTACCTTCAAATACCTGCGGTTTAAATGAAATAGCTTCAAATGCAGGCGAAACAAACGAGTTAGCTTCAAATCCATGCGAAGCACATGAGTAAGTTTCAAATCAATGCGATGTAGTAGGCTTAGCTTCAAATCAATGCGAAACAAATGATTTAGATTCAAATACTTGTGATAAACATGATTTAGCTTCAACTGGATGCGAATCGAACGAGTTAGCTTCAAATCCAAGGGAAACACATGATTTAACTTCAAATCAATACGAAGTAGTAGGCTTAGCTTCAAATCAATGCGAAACAAATGGTTTGGATTCAGATACTTGTGATAAACGTGATTTAGCTACAACTGCATACGAAACAAACGAGTTAGCTTCAAATCCCACAGAAACGCATGATTCAGCTTCAAATCAATGCGATGTAGTAGGCTTAGCTTCAAATCAATGCGAAACAAATGGTGTGGATTCAGATACTTGTGATAAACATGATTTAGCTTCAACTGCATGCGAATCAAACGAGTTTGCTTCAAATCCAAGAGAAACGCATGATTTAACTTCAAATCAATGCGAAGTAGTAGGCTTAGCATCAAATCAATACGAAACAAATTGGTTACCTTCAAATACTTGTGATAAACATGATTTCAACTGCATGCGTATCAAACGAGTTAGCTTCAAATCCCAGGGAAACACATGATTTAACGTCAAATCAATGCGGAGTAGAAGGCTTTGCTTCAAATCCATGCGAAACAAATGGTGTAGCTTCAAATACTTGAGATATACATGATTTAGCTTCAGAAGCATGCGAAACAAACGTGTTAGCTTCAAATCCATGCGAAACACATGATTTAGCTTCAAATGCATGTGAAAAAGATGTGTTAGCTTCAAATTCCAGCGGAACACATGACTCAGCTTCAAATCAATGCGAAGAAGGAGTCTTAACTTCGAATCCATGCGAATCAAATGATGTAGCTTCAAATACCTGTGATATACATGATTTCGTTTCAACTGCATGCGAAACAAACGAGTTAGCTTCAAATCCATGCGAAACACATGATTTAGGTCCCAATCAATGCGAAGTAGAAGGCTTAGCTTCAAATCCATGGGAATCAAAGAGTTTAGCTTCAAATACTTGTGATATACATGATTTAGCTTCAACTGCATGCGAAGCAAACGCGTTAGCATCAAATCCATGCGGATCACATGATTTCGCTTGAAATCCATGCGAAACACACGATTTAGCATCAAATCCATGCGAAACGAATAGTTTAGCTTCAAATTCTTGATTTATACATGATTTAGCTACAACTGCATGTGAAACAGACGTCTTAGCTTCAAATTCAATTGAAACACATGATTCAGCTTCAAATCAATGGGAAGAAGGAGGCTTATCTTCGAATCCATGCGAAACAAATGGTGTAGCTTCAAATACCTGTGATATACATGATTTCGTTTCAACTGCATGCGAAACCAACGAGTTAGCTTTAAATCCTTGCGAAAAACATGATTTAGCTCCAAAGCAATGCGAAGTAGAAGGTTGAGCTTCAAATCCATGCGAAATAAGTGATTTAGCTTCAAATACTTGTGATATACATGATTTAACTTCAACAGCATGCGAAACAAACGATTTAGCATCAAATCCATGCGAAATGAACAATTTAGATTCAGATTCATGTGAAATACACGAATTAGCTTCAAATTCGTACGAAATAGCGATTCTAAGCGGTCGATTTAGCTTCAAATTCATGCCAAATGAACAAATTAGCTTCAGATTCATGCAAAAGACACGAATTTGTTTCAAATCCACGCGGGACAAACGATTTAGCGTCAATATCATGCGAAATACACGATTTCGATACAAATTCGATCGAAATAGCGATTTTAAATAAACGATTTAGCTGCAAATTCATGCGAAATGAACAATTTAGCTTCAGATTCATGTGAAATACACGAATTAGCTTTAAATCTACACGAAACAAACGATTTAACCTCAATATCATGCGAAACACACGATTTCGATTCAAATTCGTGGGAAATAGCGATTATAAAAGATCGATTTAGCTTCAAATTCATGCGAATCAAACGAGTTAGCATCAAATCCAAGGGAAACACATGATATAGCTTCAAATGAATGCGAAGTAGAAGGTTAAACTTCAAATCCATGCGAAACAATTGGTTTAGCATCAAATACTTGTGATAAACACGATTTAGAGTCAACTGCATGCGAATCAAACGAGTTAGCTTCAAATCCAAGGGAAACACATGATTTTATTTCAAATCAATGCGAAGTATTAGGCTTCGCTTCAAATCAATGCGAAACAAATGGTTTGGGTTCAGATACTTGTAATAAACATGATTTAGCTTCAACTGCATGCGATTCAAACGAGCTAGCTTCAAATCCAAGAGAAACAAATGATATTAACTTCAAATCAATGCGTAGTAGAAGGCTTAGCTTCAAATCCATGCGAAACAAATGATTTAACTTCAAATACCTGCGATTTAAATTAAATAGATTCAAATGCAGGCGAAAAAAACGAGTTAGCATCAAATCCATGCGAAACATATGATTTATCTTCAAATCAATGCGAAGTAGAAGGCTTAACTTCAAATCCATGCGAAACAAGCGGTTTAGCTTCAAATACTTGTGATAAACGCGATTTAGAGTCAACTGCATGCGAAACGAACGAGTTAGCATCAAATCCAAGCGACACACATTATTCAGCTTCATATCAATGCGAAGTAGATGGCTTGTATTCGAATCCATGCGAAACAAATGGTCTAGATTCAAATACTTGTGATATACATTATTTAGCTTCAACTGCAGGCGAAACAAACGAGTTAGATTCAAATTCAAGAGAAACACATGATTTAACTTCAAATCAATGCGAAGTAGAAGGCTTAGCTTTAAATCAATGCGAAACAAATGGTTTGGATTCAGATACTTGTGATGGACACGATTTAGTGTCAACTGCATGCGAATGAAACGAGTTAGCTTCAAATTCGAGAGAAACACATGATATTAACCTCAAATCAATGCGAAGTGGAAGGCTTAGCTTCAAATCCATGCGAAACAAATGATTTACCTTCAAATACTTGCGGTTTAAATGAACTAGCTTTAAATGCAGACGAAACAAACGAGTTAGCTTCAAATCCATGCGAAACACATGATTCAGCTTCAAATCAATGCGAAGTAGTAGGCTTAGCTTTAAATCAATGCGAAACAAATGGTTTGGATTCAGATACTTGTGATGGACACGATTTAGTGTCAACTGCATGCGAATCAAACGAGTTAGCTTCAAATTCGAGAGAAACACATGATATTAACCTCAAATCAATGCGAAGTGGAAGGCTTAGCTTCAAATCCATGCGAAACAAATGATTTACCTTCAAATACCTGCGGTTAAAAATGAAATACCTTCAAATGCAGGAGAAACAAACGAGTTAGCTTCAAATCCATGCGATACACGTGATTTAGCTCCAAATCAATACGAAGTAGTAGGCTTAGCTTCAGATCAATGCGAAACAAATGGTTTGGATTCAGATACTTGTGATGGACACGATTTAGAGTCAACTGCATGCGAATCAAACGAGTTAGCTTCAAATTCAAGAGATACACATGATTCAGCTTCAAATCAATGCGAAGTAGAAAGCTGATCTTCGAATCCATGCGAATCAAATGACTTTGATTCAAATCAAAGCGAATTAGATGGCTTATTTTCAAATTCATGCGAAACAAATGTTTTAGCTTCAAATACTTGTGATGTACATGATTTACCTTCAACTGCATGCGAAACAAACAAGTTAGCTTCAAATCCATGCTAAACACAAGATTTAGCTTGAAATCAATGCGAAGTAGAAGACTTATCTTCAAATACGAGCTAAACACATGATTTAGCTTTAAATACTTGCGATAGAAATGATATAGCTTCAAATGCATGCGAAACAAATGGTTTAGCTTCAAATACTTGTGATATACATTATTTAGCTTCAACTGCTAGCGAAATAAATGAATTGGCTTCAAATCCAAGCGAGACACTTGATTTTGCTTCAAATACTTGCGACTATAAGTGATATGGCTTCAAATGCAGGCGAAACAAACGAGTAACATTCAAATCCAATCGAAACACATGATATAGCATCAAATTCATGCGAAACACATGGTTTAGCATAATTTTCATGCGAAACAAATGGTTTAGCTTCAAATACTTGAGGTTTAAATGAAATAGCTTCAAATGCAGGCGAAAAAACGAGATTGCTTCAAATCCCTGCGGGACCCATGATACAGCTTCAAATCAATGCAAAAAAAAGATTTTGATTCAAATCAAAGAAAAGTATAAGGCTCATCTTCAAATCCATGCGAAAAAAATGGTTTAGCTTCAACTACTTGTGATATACATGGTTTAGCTTCAACTGCATGCGTAACGAACGAGTTAGCTCCAAGCGAAACACTTGATTTAGGTTCAAATCAGTGCGATGTAGATGGTTTAGCTTCAAATCCATGAGAAACAAATGATTTAGCTTCAGACACTTGCGATATAAGTGACATAGCTTCAAATGCAGGCGATGCAAAGGAGACAGCTTCCAATCCATGCGAATCACGTGATTTAGCTTCAAATCAATGCGAAGTAGAAGGCTTATCTTCGAATCCATGCGAAGCAAATGGTTTAGCTTCAAATACTTGTGATATACATGATTTAGATTCAAATGCATTCGAATCAAACGAGTTAGCTTCAAATCAAAGCGACACACATGATTCAGCTTCAAATGATTGCGAAGTAGAAGGCTTAGCTTCAAATCCATGCGAAACAAATGGTTCAGATTCAAATACTTGTGATATACATGATTTGGTTTCAACTGCATGTGATACAAACGAGTTAGCTTCAAATCCAAGCGAAACACATGATTTAGCTTAATATTCATGCGAAACAAATGTTTCAATTTCAAATACTTGTGATATGCATGAATTAGATTCTACTGCATGCGAAACGAACGAGTTAGCATCAAATCCAAGCGACACACATTATTCAGCTTCATATCAATGCGAAGTAGATGGCTTGTATTCGAATCCATGCGAAACAAATGGTCTAGATTCAAATACTTGTGATATACATTATTTAGCTTCAACTGCAGGCGAAACAAACGAGTTAGCTTCAAATCCATCGAAAAACATGATTTAACTTCAAATCAGTGCGAAATAGATGGCTTAGCATCCAATCCATGCGAAATAAATGGGTTAGCTTCAAATAGTTGTGATATAAATAGAATAGCTTGAAATGCATGCGAAACAAACGAGTTTGCTTCACATCCAAGCGAAAAACATGATTTAGTATCAAGTCAACGCGAAGTTTGACTTCAAATCCATCCGAAGCGAATGATTTAGCTTCACATACTCGTGAATATAAATGATTTAGCTTCAACCGGTAGCGAGACAAACAAGTTAGATTCACATTCGTGCGAAACAAATGATTTAGCTTCAAATCAATGCAAGGTAGAAGGTTTATCTTCGCATGCATGCGAATGAAATGGTTTAGCTTCAAATACTTCTGATATACATGATTTAGCTTCAAATACATGCGGTAGAAACGAGTTAGCTTCAAATCCATGCGAAACACATGATAAAGCTTCAAATGCATACGAAACATATGATTTGGCTTCGAGTCAATTCGAAGTGGAAAGTTTAACTTCTAAACCATGCGAAACAAATGATTTAGCTTCACATACTTGCGATATAAATGATTTACCTGCAACTGAATGCGAAACAAACGAGTTAGCTTCAAATCCATGCGTAACGCATGATTTAGCTTCAAATCAACGCGGAGTAGAAGTTTGAGCTTCAAATCCATGAGAAACAAGTGGTTCAGCTTCAAATACTTGTGATATAAATGACTTTGCGTCAAATGCATGCGAAACAAACGAGTTAGCTTCAAATCCATGCGAAACAAATGAATTACCTTCAAATACCTGCTGTTTAAATGAAATACCTTCAAATGCAAGAGAAACAAACGAGTTAGCTTCAAATCCATGCGATACACATGATTTAGCTTCAAATCAATACGAAGTAGTAGGCTTAGCTTCAAATCAATGCGAAACAAATGGTTTGGATTCAGATACTTGTGATGGACACGATTTAGAGTCAACTGCATGCGAATCAAACGAGTTAGCTTCAAATTCAAGAGATACACATGATTTAACTTCAAATCAATGTGAAGTAGAAGGGTTAGCTTCAAGTCAATGCGAAACAAATGATTTAGCTTCAAATAATTGTGATAAATATGATTTAGCTTCAACTGCATGCGAATCGAACGAGTTAGCTTCAAATCCAAGGGAAACACATGATTTATCTTCAAATCAATACGAAGTAGTAGGCATAGCATCAAATCAATGCGAAACAAATGGTTTGGATTCAGATACTTGTGATCAAAATGATTTAGCTCAACTGGATGCGAATCAAACGAGTTAGTTTCAAATTCAAGAGAAACACATGATTTAACTTCAAATCAATGCGAAGTAGAAGGCTTAGCTTCAAAGCGAAAGGAAACACATGATTTAACTTCAAATCAAAGCGAAGTAGTAGGCTAAGCTTCAAATCAATGCGAAACAAATGATTTAGCTTCAATTACTTGTGATAAACATGATTAAGCTTCAACTGCATGCGAATCAAACGAGTTAGCTTCAAATTCAAGAGATACACATGATTTAACTTCAAATCAATGTGAAGTAGAAGGGTTAGCTTCAAGTCAAAGCGAAACAAATGATTTAGCTTCAAATACTTGTGATAAACATGATTTAGCTTCAACTGCATGCGAATCGAACGAGTTAGCTTCAAATCCAAGGGAAACACATGATTTATCTTCAAATCAATACGAAGTAGTAGGCATAGCTTCAAATCAATGCGAAACAAATGGTTTGGATTCAGATAATTGTGATCAAAATGATTTAGCTCAACTGCATGCGAATCAAACGAGTTAGTTCCAAATTCAAGAGAAACACATGATTTAACTTCAAATCAATGCAAAGTAGAAGGCTTAGCTTCAAAGCGAAGGGAAACACATGATTTAACTTCAAATCAAAGCGAAGTAGTAGGCTTAGCTTCAAATCAATGCGAAACAAATGATTTACCTTCAAATACTTGTGATAAACATGATTAAGCTTCAACTGCATGCGAATCAAACGAGTTAGCTTGAATTCCGAGGGAAACACATCATTTAACTTCAAATCAAAGCGAAGTAGAAGGCTTAGCTTCAAATCCATGCGAAATAAATGATTTACCTTCAAATACTTGCGGTTTAAATGAACTAGCTTTAAATGCAGACGAAACAAACGAGTTAGCTTCAAATCCATGCGAAACACATGATTCAGCTTCAAATCAATGCGAAGTAGTAGGCTTAGCTTCAAATCAATGCGAAACAAATGGTTTGGATTCAGATACTTGTGATGGACACGATTTAGTGTCAACTGCATGCGAATCAAACGAGTTAGCTTCAAATTCGAGAGAAACACATGATATTAACCTCAAATCAATGCGAAGTGGAAGGCTTAGCTTCAAATCCATGCGAAACAAATGATTTACCTCCAAATACCTGCGGTTTATATGAAATAGCTTCAAATGCAGGCGAAAAAAACGAGTTAGCATCAAATCCATGCGAAACACATGATTTAGCTTCAAATCAATGCGAAGTAGAAGGCTTAACTTCAAATAAATGCGAAACAAGTGGTTTAGCTTCAAATACTTGTGATAAACTCGATTTAGAGTCAACTGCATGCGAATCAAACCTGTTAGATTCAAATCCCAGGAAAACACATGACTTAACTTCAAATCAATGCGAAGTAGGAGGCTTAGCTTCAAATCCATGCGAAACAAATGATTTACCTTCAAATACCTGCGGTTAAAAATGAAATACCTTCAAATGCAGGAGAAACAAACGAGTTAGCTTCAAATCCATGCGATACACGTGATTTAGCTTCAAATCAATACGAAGTAGTAGGCTTAGCTTCAGATCAATGCGAAACAAATCTTTTGGATTCAGATACTTGTGATGGACACGATTTAGAGTCAACTGCATGCGAATCAAACGAGTTAGCTTCAAATTCAAGAGATACACATGATTCAGCTTCAAATCAATGCGAAGTGGAAGGCTTAGCTTCAAATCCATGCGAAACACATGATTTAGCTTCAAATACTTGTGATATACATGATTTAGCTTCAACAGCATGCGAAACAAACGATTTAGCATCAAATCCATGCCAAACACATGATTTAGCTACGAATGAGTACGAAACAAATGGTTTTGCTTCAAACGCCTGTGATATACATGATTTTGCTTCAGCTGCATGCGAAACAAACGAGTTAGCTTTAAATGCATGCGAAACACATGATTTAGCTCCAAATCAATGCGATGTAGAAGGCTTAGCATCAAATCCATGGGAATCTAATGGTTTAGCTTCAAATACTTGTGATATACATGACTTAGCTTCAACTTCATGTCAAACAAATGAGTTAGGTTCAAATCCATGCGAAACACATGATTTAGCTTCAAATACTTGAGATATACATGATTTAGCTTCAGCAGCATGCGAAACAAACGTGGTAGCTTCAAATCCATGCGAAACACATGATTTATCTTCAATTCAATGCGAAGTAGAAGGATTATCTTCGAATCCATGCGAAGCAAATGGTTTAGCTTCAAATAATTGTGATATACATGATTTAGATTCAAATGCATTCGAATCAAACGAGTTAGCTACAAATCAAAGCGAAACACATGAGTTAGCTTAAAATCAATGCGAAGGAGAAGGCTTATCTTCGAATCCAAGCGAAGCAAATGGTTTAGCTTCAAATATTTCTGATATACATGATTTAGCTTCAACTGCATGCGAAACAATCGAGTTAGCTTCAAATCCATGCGAATCACATGATTTAGCTTCAAATACTTGTGATATACATGATTTAGCTTCAAATCAATACGAAGTAGTAGGCTTAGCTTCAAATCAATGCGAAACAAATGGTTTGGATTCAGATACTTGTGATGGACACGATTTAGAGTCAACTGCATGCGAATCAAACGAGTTAGCTTCAAATTCAAGAGATACACATGATTTAACTTCAAATCAATGTGAAGTAGTAGGGTTAGCTTCAAGTCAATGCGAAACAAATGATTTAGCTTCAAATACTTGTGATAAATATGATTTAGCTTCAACTGCATGCGAATCGAACGAGTTAGCTTCAAATCCAAGGGAAACACATGATTTATCTTCAAATCAATACGAAGTAGTAGGCATAGCATCAAATCAATGCGAAACAAATGGTTTGGATTCAGATACTTGTGATCAAAATGATTTAGCTCAACTGGATGCGAATCAAACGAGTTAGTTTCAAATTCAAGAGAAACACATGATTTAACTTCAAATCAATGCGAAGTAGAAGGCTTAGCTTCAAAGCGAAAGGAAACACATGATTTAACTTCAAATCAAAGCGAAGTAGTAGGATAAGCTTCAAATCAATGCGAAACAAATGATTTAGCTTCAAATACTTGTGATAAACATGATTAAGCTTCAACTGCATGCGAATCAAACGAGTTAGCTTCAAATTCAAGAGATACACATGATTTAACTTCAAATCAATGTGAAGTAGAAGGGTTAGCTTCAAGTCAAAGCGAAACAAATGATTTAGCTTCAAATTATTGTGATAAACATGATTTAGAGTCAACTGCATGCGAATCGAACGAGTTAGCTTCAAATCCAAGGGAAACACATGATTTATCTTCAAATCAATACGAAGTAGTAGGCATAGCTTCAAATCAATGCGAAACAAATGGTTTGGATTCAGATACCTGCGGTTTAAATGAACTAGCTTTAAATGCAGACGAAACAAACGAGTTAGCTTCAAATCCATGCGAAACACATGATTCAGCTTCAAATCAATGCGAAGTAGTAGGCTTAGCTTCAAATCAATGCGAAACAAATGGTTTGGATTCAGATACTTGTGATGGACACGATTTAGTGTCAACTGCATGCGAATCAAACGAGTTAGCTTCAAATTCGAGAGAAACACATGATATTAACCTCAAATCAATGCGAAGTGGAAGGCTTAGCTTCAAATCCATGCGAAACAAATGATTTACCTCCAAATACCTGCGGTTTATATGAAATAGCTTCAAATGCAGGCGAAAAAAACGAGTTAGCTTCAAATTCAAGAGATACACATGATTTAACTTCAAATCAAAGCGAAGTAGTAGGCTAAGCTTCAAATCAATGCGAAACAAATGATTTAGCTTCAAATACTTGTGATAAAGATGATTAAGCTTCAACTGCATGCGAATCAAACGAGTTAGCTTCAAATTCAAGAGATACACATGATTTAACTTCAAATCAATGTGAAGTAGAAGGGTTAGCTTCAAGTCAATGCGAAACAAATGATTTAGCTTCAAATACTTGTGATAAAGATGATTAAGCTTCAACTGCATGCGAATCAAACGAGTTAGCTTCAAATTCAAGAGATACACATGATTTAACTTCAAATCAATGTGAAGTAGAAGGGTTAGCTTCAAGTCAAAGCGAAACAAATGATTTAGCTTCAAATTATTGTGATAAACATGATTTAGAGTCAACTGCATGCGAATCGAACGAGTTAGCTTCAAATCCAAGGGAAACACATGATTTATCTTCAAATCAATACGAAGTAGCAGGCATAGCTTCAAATCAATGCGAAACAAATGGTTTGGATTCAGATACTTGCGGTTTAAATGAACTAGCTTTAAATGCAGACGAAACAAACGAGTTAGCTTCAAATCCATGCGAAACACATGATTCAGCTTCAAATCAATGCGAAGTAGTAGGCTTAGCTTCAAATCAATGCGAAACAAATGGTTTGGATTCAGATACTTGTGATGGACACGATTTAGTGTCAACTGCATGCGAATCAAACGAGTTAGCTTCAAATTCGAGAGAAACACATGATATTAACCTCAAATCAATGCGAAGTGGAAGGCTTAGCTTCAAATCCATGCGAAACAAATGATTTACCTCCAAATACCTGCGGTTTATATGAAATAGCTTCAAATGCAGGCGAAAAAAACGAGTTAGCATCAAATCCATGCGAAACACATGATTTAGCTTCAAATCAATGCGAAGTAGTAGGCTTAGCTTCAGATCAATGCGAAACAAATGGTTTGGATTCAGATACTTGTGATGGACACGATTTAGAGTCAACTGCATGCGAATCAAACGAGTTAGCTTCAAATTCAAGAGATACACATGATTCAGCTTCAAATCAATGCGAAGTGGAAGGCTTAGCTTCAAATCCATGCGAAACACATGATTTAGCTTCAAATACTTGTGATATACATGATTTAGCTTCAACAGCATGCGAAACAAACGATTTAGCATCAAATCCATGCCAAACACATGATTTAGCTACGAATGAGTACGAAACAAATGGTTTTGCTTCAAACGCCTGTGATATACATGATTTAGCTTCAGCAGCATGCGAAACAAACGTGGTAGCTTCAAATCCATGCGAAACACATGATTTAGCTTCAATTCAATGCGAAGTAGAAGGATTATCTTTGAATCCATGCGAAGCAAATGGTTTAGCTTCAAATAATTGTGATATACATGATTTAGATTCAAATGCATTCGAATCAAACGAGTTAGCTACAAATCAAAGCGAAACACATGATTTAGCTTAAAATCAATGCGAAGGAGAAGGCTTATCTTCGAATCCAAGCGAAGCAAATGGTTTAGCTTCAAATATTTCTGATATACATGATTTAGCTTCAACTGCATGCGAAACAATCGAGTTAGCTTCAAATCCATGCGAATCACATGATTTAGCTTCAAATACTTGTGATATACATGATTTAGATTCAAATGCAAGCGAAACAAACGAGTTAGCTTGAAGTCCATGCGAAACACATGATTCAGCTTCAAATCAATGCGCAGTAGTAGGCTTAGCTTCAAATCAATGCGAAACAAATGGTTTAGCTTCAAATACTTGTGATAGACATGATTAAGTTTCAACTGCATGCGAATCAAAAGAGTTATCTTCTAATCCAAGCGAAAAACATGATTTAACTTCAAATCAAAGCGAAGTAGTAGGCTTAGCTTCAAATCAATGCGAAACAAATGATTTAGCTTCAAATACTTGTGATAAACATGATTAAGCTTCAACTGCATGCGAATCAAACGAGTTAGCTTGAATTCCGAGGGAAACACATGATTTAACTTCAAATCAAAGCGAAGTAGAAGGCTTAGCTTCAAATCCATGCGAAATAAATGATTTACCTTCAAATACTTGCGGTTTAAATGAACTAGCTTTAAATGCAGACGAAACAAACGAGTTAGCTTCAAATCCATGCGAAACACATGATTCAGCTTCAAATCAATGCGAAGTAGTAGGCTTAGCTTTAAATCAATGCGAAACAAATGGTTTGGATTCAGATACTTGTGATGGACACGATTTAGTGTCAACTGCATGCGAATCAAACGAGTTAGCTTCAAATTCGAGAGAAACACATGATATTAACCTCAAATCAATGCGAAGTGGAAGGCTTAGCTTCAAATCCATGCGAAACAAATGATTTACCTTCAAATACCTGCGGTTAAAAATGAAATACCTTCAAATGCAGGAGAAACAAACGAGTTAGCTTCAAATCCATGCGATACACGTGATTTAGCTTCAAATCAATACGAAGTAGTAGGCTTAGCTTCAGATCAATGCGAAACAAATGGTTTGGATTCAGATACTTGTGATGGACACGATTTAGAGTCAACTGCATGCGAATCAAACGAGTTAGCTTCAAATTCAAGAGATACACATGATTCAGCTTCAAATCAATGCGAAGTAGAAAGCTGATCTTCGAATCCATGCGAATCAAATGACTTTGATTCAAATCAAAGCGAATTAGATGGCTTATTTTCAAATTCATGCGAAACAAATGTTTTAGCTTCAAATACTTGTGATGTACATGATTTACCTTCAACTGCATGCGAACAAACAAGTTAGCTTCAAATCCATGCTAAACACAAGATTTAGCTTGAAATCAATGCGAAGTAGAAGACTTATCTTCAAATACGAGCTAAACACATGATTTAGCTTTAAATACTTGCGATAGAAATGATATAGCTTCAAATGCATGCGAAACAAATGGTTTAGCTTCAAATACTTGTGATATACATTATTTAGCTTCAACTGCTAGCGAAATAAATGAATTGGCTTCAAATCCAAGCGAGACACTTGATTTTGCTTCAAATACTTGCGACTATAAGTGATATGGCTTCAAATGCAGGCGAAACAAACGAGTAACATTCAAATCCAATCGAAACACATGATATAGCATCAAATTCATGCGAAACACATGGTTTAGCATAATTTTCATGCGAAACAAATGGTTTAGCTTCAAATACTTGAGGTTTAAATGAAATAGCTTCAAATGCAGGCGAAAAAACGAGATTGCTTCAAATCCCTGCGGGACCCATGATACAGCTTCAAATCAATGCAAAAAAAAGATTTTGATTCAAATCAAAGAAAAGTATAAGGCTCATCTTCAAATCCATGCGAAAAAAATGGTTTAGCTTCAACTACTTGTGATATACATGGTTTAGCTTCAACTGCATGCGTAACGAACGAGTTAGCTCCAAGCGAAACACTTGATTTAGGTTCAAATCAGTGCGATGTAGATGGTTCAGCTTCAAATCCATGAGAAACAAATGATTTAGCTTCAGACACTTGCGATATAAGTGACATAGCTTCAAATGCAGGCGATGCAAAGGAGACAGCTTCCAATCCATGCGAATCACGTGATTTAGCTTCAAATCAATGCGAAGTAGAAGGCTTATCTTCGAATCCATGCGAAGCAAATGGTTTAGCTTCAAATACTTGTGATATACATGATTTAGATTCAAATGCATTCGAATCAAACGAGTTAGCTTCAAATCAAAGCGACACACATGATTCAGCTTCAAATGATTGCGAAGTAGAAGGCTTAGCTTCAAATCCATGCGAAACAAATGGTTCAGATTCAAATACTTGTGATATACATGATTTGGTTTCAACTGCATGTGATACAAACGAGTTAGCTTCAAATCCAAGCGAAACACATGATTTAGCTTAATATTCATGCGAAACAAATGTTTCAATTTCAAATACTTGTGATATGCATGAATTAGATTCTACTGCATGCGAAACGAACGAGTTAGCATCAAATCCAAGCGACACACATTATTCAGCTTCATATCAATGCGAAGTAGATGGCTTGTATTCGAATCCATGCGAAACAAATGGTCTAGATTCAAATACTTGTGATATACATTATTTAGCTTCAACTGCAGGCGAAACAAACGAGTTAGCTTCAAATCCATCGAAAAACATGATTTAACTTCAAATCAGTGCGAAATAGATGGCTTAGCATCCAATCCATGCGAAATAAATGGGTTAGCTTCAAATAGTTGTGATATAAATAGAATAGCTTGAAATGCATGCGAAACAAACGTGTTTGCTTCACATCCAAGCGAAAAACATGATTTAGTATCAAGTCAACGCGAAGTTTAAGGCTTAGCTTCAAATCCATCCGAAGCGAATGATTTAGCTTCACATACTCGTGAATATAAATGATTTAGCTTCAACCGGTAGCGAGACAAACAAGTTAGATTCACATTCATGCGAAACACATGATTTAGCTTCAAATCAATGCAAGGTAGAAGGTTTATCTTCGCATGCATGCGAATGAAATGGTTTAGCTTCAAATACTTCTGATATAGCTTCTGATTTAGCTTCAAATACATGCGGTAGAAACGAGTTAGCTTCAAATCCATGCGAAACACATGATAAAGCTTCAAATGCATACGAAACTTATGATTTGGCTTCGAGTCAATTCGAAGTGGAAAGTTTAACTTCTAAACCATGCGAAACAAATGATTTAGCTTCACATACTTGCGATATAAATGATTTACCTGCAACTGAATGCGCAACAAACGAGTTAGCTTCAAATCCATGCGTAACGCATGATTTAGCTTCAAATCAACGCGGAGTAGAAGATTGAGCTTCAAATCCATGAGAAACAAGTGGTTCAGCTTCAAATACTTGTGATATAAATGACTTTGCGTCAAATGCATGCGAAACAAACGAGTTAGCTACAAATCCATGCGAAACAAATGAATTACCTTCAAATACCTGCTGTTTAAATGAAATACCTTCAAATGCAAGAGAAACAAACGAGTTAGCTTCAAATCCATGCGATACACATGATTTAGCTTCAAATCAATACGAAGTAGTAGGCTTAGCTTCAAATCAATGCGAAACAAATGGTTTGGATTCAGATACTTGTGATGGACACGATTTAGAGTCAACTGCATGCGAATCAAACGAGTTAGCTTCAAATTCAAGAGATACACATGATTTAACTTCAAATCAATGTGAAGTAGAAGGGTTAGCTTCAAGTCAATGCGAAACAAATGATTTAGCTTCAAATACTTGTGATAAATAAGATTTAGCTTCAACTGCATGCGAATCGAACGATTTAGCTTCAAATCCAAGGGAAACACATGATTTAACTTCAAATCAATGCAAAGTAGAAGGCTTAGCTTCAAAGCGAAGGGAAACACATGATTTAACTTCAAATCAAAGCGAAGTAGTAGGCTTAGCTTCAAATCAATGCGAAACAAATGATTTAGCTTCAAATACTTGTGATAAACATGATTAAGCTTCAACTGCATGCGAATCAAACGAGTTAGCTTGAATTCCGAGGGAAACACATGATTTAACTTCAAATCAAAGCGAAGTAGAAGGCTTAGCTTCAAGTCCATGCGAAACACATGATTCAGCTTCAAATCAATGCGAAGTAGTAGGCTTAGCTTCAAATCAATGCGAAACAAATGGTTTGGATTCAGATACTTGTGATGGACACGATTTAGTGTCAACTGCATGCGAATCAAACGAGTTAGCTTCAAATTCGAGAGAAACACATGATATTAACCTCAAATCAATGCGAAGTGGAAGGCTTAGCTTCAAATCCATGCGAAACAAATGATTTACCTCCAAATACCTGCGGTTTATATGAAATAGCTTCAAATGCAGGCGAAAAAAACGAGTTAGCATCAAATCCATGCCAAACACATGATTTAGCTTCAAATCAATGCGAAGTAGAAGGCTTAACTTCAAATAAATGCGAAACAAGTGGTTTAGCTTCAAATACTTGTGATAAACTCGATTTAGAGTCAACTGCATGCGAATCAAACCTGTTAGATTCAAATCCCAGGAAAACACATGACTTAACTTCAAATCAATGCGAAGTAGGAGGCTTAGCTTCAAATCCATGCGAAACAAATGATTTACCTTCAAATACCTGCGGTTAAAAATGAAATACCTTCAAATGCAGGAGAAACAAACGAGTTAGCTTCAAATCCATGCGATACACGTGATTTAGCTTCAAATCAATACGAAGTAGTAGGCTTAGCTTCAGATCAATGCGAAACAAATGGTTTGGATTCAGATACTTGTGATGGACACGATTTAGAGTCAACTGCATGCGAATCAAACGAGTTAGCTTCAAATTCAAGAGATACACATGATTCAGCTTCAAATCAATGCGAAGTAGAAAGCTGATCTTCGAATCCATGCGAATCAAATGACTTTGATTCAAATCAAAGCGAATTAGATGGCTTATTTTCAAATTCATGCGAAACAAATGTTTTAGCTTCAAATACTTGTGATGTACATGATTTACCTTCAACTGCATGCGAAACAAACAAGTTAGCTTCAAATCCATGCTAAACACAAGATTTAGCTTGAAATCAATGCGAAGTAGAAGACTTATCTTCAAATACGAGCTAAACACATGATTTAGCTTCAAAATATACTTGCGATAGAAATGATATAGCTTCAAATGCATGCGAAACAAATGGTTTAGCTTCAAATACTTGTGATATACATTATTTAGCTTCAACTGCTAGCGAAATAAATGAATTGGCTTCAAATCCAAGCGAGACACTTGATTTTGCTTCAAATACTTGCGACTATAAGTGATATGGCTTCAAATGCAGGCGAAACAAACGAGTAACATTCAAATCCAATCGAAACACATGATATAGCATCAAATTCATGCGAAACACATGGTTTAGCATAATTTTCATGCGAAACAAATGGTTTAGCTTTAAATACTTGAGGTTTAAATGAAATAGCTTCAAATGCAGGCGAAAAAACGAGATTGCTTCAAATCCCTGCGGGACCCATGATACAGCTTCAAATCAATGCAAAAAAAAGATTTTGATTCAAATCAAAGAAAAGTATAAGGCTCATCTTCAAATCCATGCGAAAAAAATGGTTTAGCTTCAACTACTTGTGATATACATGGTTTAGCTTCAACTGCATGCGTAACGAACGAGTTAGCTCCAAGCGAAACACTTGATTTAGGTTCAAATCAGTGCGATGTAGATGGTTTAGCTTCAAATCCATGAGAAACAAATGATTTAGCTTCAGACACTTGCGATATAAGTGACATAGCTTCAAATGCAGGCGATGCAAAGGAGACAGCTTCCAATCCATGCGAATCACGTGATTTAGCTTCAAATCAATGCGAAGTAGAAGGCTTATCTTCGAATCCATGCGAAGCAAATGGTTTAGCTTCAAATACTTGTGATATACATGATTTAGATTCAAATGCATTCGAATCAAACGAGTTAGCTTCAAATCAAAGCGACACACATGATTCAGCTTCAAATGATTGCGAAGTAGAAGGCTTAGCTTCAAATCCATGCGAAACAAATGGTTCAGATTCAAATACTTGTGATATACATGATTTGGTTTCAACTGCATGTGATACAAACGAGTTAGCTTCAAATCCAAGCGAAACACATGATTTAGCTTAATATTCATGCGAAACAAATGTTTCAATTTCAAATACTTGTGATATGCATGAATTAGATTCTACTGCATGCGAAACTAACGAGTTAGCATCAAATCCAAGCGACACACATTATTCAGCTTCATATCAATGCGAAGTAGATGGCTTGTATTCGAATCCATGCGAAACAAATGGTCTAGATTCAAATACTTGTGATATACATTATTTAGCTTCAACTGCAGGCGAAACAAACGAGTTAGCTTCAAATCCATCGAAAAACATGATTTAACTTCAAATCAGTGCGAAATAGATGGCTTAGCATCCAATCCATGCGAAATAAATGGGTTAGCTTCAAATAGTTGTGATATAAATAGAATAGCTTGAAATGCATGCGAAACAAACGAGTTTGCTTCACATCCAAGCGAAAAACATGATTTAGTATCAAGTCAACGCGAAGTTTAAGGCTTAGCTTCAAATCCATCCGAAGCGAATGATTTAGCTTCACATACTCGTGAATATAAATGATTTAGCTTCAACCGGTAGCGAGACAAACAAGTTAGATTCACATTCATGCGAAACACATGATTTAGCTTCAAATCAATGCAAGGTAGAAGGTTTATCTTCGCATGCATGCGAATGAAATGGTTTAGCTTCAAATACTTCTGATATAGCTTCTGATTTAGCTTCAAATACATGCGGTAGAAACGAGTTAGCTTCAAATCCATGCGAAACACATGATAAAGCTTCAAATGCATACGAAACATATGATTTGGCTTCGAGTCAATTCGAAGTGGAAAGTTTAACTTCTAAACCATGCGAAACAAATGATTTAGCTTCACATACTTGCGATATAAATGATTTACCTGCAACTGAATGCGAAACAAACGAGTTAGCTTCAAATCCATGCGTAACGCATGATTTAGCTTCAAATCAACGCGGAGTAGAAGTTTGAGCTTCAAATCCATGAGAAACAAGTGGTTCAGCTTCAAATACTTGTGATATAAATGACTTTGCGTCAAATGCATGCGAAACAAACGAGTTAGCTTCAAATCCATGCGAAACAAATGAATTACCTTCAAATACCTGCTGTTTAAATGAAATACCTTCAAATGCAAGAGAAACAAACGAGTTAGCTTCAAATCCATGCGATACACATGATTTAGCTTCAAATCAATACGAAGTAGTAGGCTTAGCTTCAAATCAAAGCGAAACAAATGGTTTGGATTCAGATACTTGTGATGGACACGATTTAGAGTCAACTGCATGCGAATCAAACGAGTTAGCTTCAAATTCAAGAGATACACATGATTTAACTTCAAATCAATGTGAAGTAGAAGGGTTAGCTTCAAGTCAATGCGAAACAAATGATTTAGCTTCAAATACTTGTGATAATTATGATTTAGCTTCAACTCCATGCGAATCGAACGAGTTAGCTTCAAATCCAAGGGAAACACATGATTTAACTTCAAATCAATGCAAAGTAGAAGGCTTAGCTTCAAAGCGAAGGGAAACACATGATTTAACTTCAAATCAAAGCGAAGTAGTAGGCTTAGCTTCAAATCAATGCGAAACAAATGATTTAGCTTCAAATACTTGTGATAAACATGATTAAGCTTCAACTGCATGCGAATCAAACGAGTTAGCTTGAATTCCGAGGGAAACACATGATTTAACTTCAAATCAAAGCGAAGTAGAAGGCTTAGCTTCAAATCCATGCGAAATAAATGATTTACCTTCAAATACTTGCGGTTTAAATGAACTAGCTTTAAATGCAGACGAAACAAACGAGTTAGCTTCAAGTCCATGCGAAACACATGATTCAGCTTCAAATCAATGCGAAGTAGTAGGCTTAGCTTCAAATCAATGCGAAACAAATGGTTTGGATTCAGATACTTGTGATCAAAATGATTTAGCTCAACTGGATGCGAATCAAACGAGTTAGTTTCAAATTCAAGAGAAACACATGATTTAACTTCAAATCAATGCGAAGTAGAAGGCTTAGCTTCAAAGCGAAAGGAAACACATGATTTAACTTCAAATCAAAGCGAAGTAGTAGGCTAAGCTTCAAATCAATGCGAAACAAATGATTTAGCTTCAATTACTTGTGATAAACATGATTAAGCTTCAACTGCATGCGAATCAAACGAGTTAGCTTCAAATTCAAGAGATACACATGATTTAACTTCAAATCAATGTGAAGTAGAAGGGTTAGCTTCAAGTCAAAGCGAAACAAATGATTTAGCTTCAAATACTTGTGATAAACATGATTTAGCTTCAACTGCATGCGAATCGAACGAGTTAGCTTCAAATCCAAGGGAAACACATGATTTATCTTCAAATCAATACGAAGTAGTAGGCATAGCTTCAAATCAATGCGAAACAAATGGTTTGGATTCAGATAATTGTGATCAAAATGATTTAGCTCAACTGCATGCGAATCAAACGAGTTAGTTCCAAATTCAAGAGAAACACATGATTTAACTTCAAATCAATGCAAAGTAGAAGGCTTAGCTTCAAAGCGAAGGGAAACACATGATTTAACTTCAAATCAAAGCGAAGTAGTAGGCTTAGCTTCAAATCAATGCGAAACAAATGATTTACCTTCAAATACTTGTGATAAACATGATTAAGCTTCAACTGCATGCGAATCAAACGAGTTAGCTTGAATTCCGAGGGAAACACATCATTTAACTTCAAATCAAAGCGAAGTAGAAGGCTTAGCTTCAAATCCATGCGAAATAAATGATTTACCTTCAAATACTTGCGGTTTAAATGAACTAGCTTTAAATGCAGACGAAACAAACGAGTTAGCTTCAAATCCATGCGAAACACATGATTCAGCTTCAAATCAATGCGAAGTAGTAGGCTTAGCTTTAAATCAATGCGAAACAAATGGTTTGGATTCAGATACTTGTGATGGACACGATTTAGTGTCAACTGCATGCGAATCAAACGAGTTAGCTTCAAATTCGAGAGAAACACATGATATTAACCTCAAATCAATGCGAAGTGGAAGGCTTAGCTTCAAATCCATGCGAAACAAATGATTTACCTTCAGATACCTGCGGTTAAAAATGAAATACCTTCAAATGCAGGAGAAACAAACGAGTTAGCTTCAAATCCATGCGATACACGTGATTTAGCTTCAAATCAATACGAAGTAGTAGGCTTAGCTTCAGATCAATGCGAAACAAATGGTTTGGATTCAGATACTTGTGATGGACACGATTTAGAGTCAACTGCATGCGAATCAAACGAGTTAGCTTCAAATTCAAGAGATACACATGATTCAGCTTCAAATCAATGCGAAGTAGAAAGCTGATCTTCGAATCCATGCGAATCAAATGACTTTGATTCAAATCAAAGCGAATTAGATGGCTTATTTTCAAATTCATGCGAAACAAATGTTTTAGCTTCAAATACTTGTGATGTACATGATTTACCTTCAACTGCATGCGAAACAAACAAGTTAGCTTCAAATCCATGCTAAACACAAGATTTAGCTTGAAATCAATGCGAAGTAGAAGACTTATCTTCAAATACGAGCTAAACACATGATTTAGCTTCAAATACTTGCGATAGAAATGATATAGCTTCAAATGCATGCGAAACAAATGGTTTAGCTTCAAATACTTGTGATATACATTATTTAGCTTCAACTGCTAGCGAAATAAATGAATTGGCTTCAAATCCAAGCGAGACACTTGATTTTGCTTCAAATACTTGCGACTATAAGTGATATGGCTTCAAATGCAGGCGAAACAAACGAGTAACATTCAAATCCAATCGAAACACATGATATAGCATCAAATTCATGCGAAACACATGGTTTAGCATAATTTTCATGCGAAACAAATGGTTTAGCTTCAAATACTTGAGGTTTAAATGAAATAGCTTCAAATGCAGGCGAAAAAACGAGATTGCTTCAAATCCCTGCGGGACCCATGATACAGCTTCAAATCAATGCAAAAAAAAGATTTTGATTCAAATCAAAGAAAAGTATAAGGCTCATCTTCAAATCCATGCGAAAAAAATGGTTTAGCTTCAACTACTTGTGATATACATGGTTTAGCTTCAACTGCATGCGTAACGAACGAGTTAGCTCCAAGCGAAACACTTGATTTAGGTTCAAATCAGTGCGATGTAGATGGTTTAGCTTCAAATCCATGAGAAACAAATGATTTAGCTTCAGACACTTGCGATATAAGTGACATAGCTTCAAATGCAGGCGATGCAAAGGAGACAGCTTCCAATCCATGCGAATCACGTGATTTAGCTTCAAATCAATGCGAAGTAGAAGGCTTATCTTCGAATCCATGCGAAGCAAATGGTTTAGCTTCAAATACTTGTGATATACATGATTTAGATTCAAATGCATTCGAATCAAACGAGTTAGCTTCAAATCAAAGCGACACACATGATTCAGCTTCAAATGATTGCGAAGTAGAAGGCTTAGCTTCAAATCCATGCGAAACAAATGGTTCAGATTCAAATACTTGTGATATACATGATTTGGTTTCAACTGCATGTGATACAAACGAGTTAGCTTCAAATCCAAGCGAAACACATGATTTAGCTTAATATTCATGCGAAACAAATGTTTCAATTTCAAATACTTGTGATATGCATGAATTAGATTCTACTGCATGCGAAACGAACGAGTTAGCATCAAATCCAAGCGACACACATTATTCAGCTTCATATCAATGCGAAGTAGATGGCTTGTATTCGAATCCATGCGAAACAAATGGTCTAGATTCAAATACTTGTGATATACATTATTTAGCTTCAACTGCAGGCGAAACAAACGAGTTAGCTTCAAATCCATCGAAAAACATGATTTAACTTCAAATCAGTGCGAAATAGATGGCTTAGCATCCAATCCATGCGAAATAAATGGGTTAGCTTCAAATAGTTGTGATATAAATAGAATAGCTTGAAATGCATGCGAAACAAACGTGTTTGCTTCACATCCAAGCGAAAAACATGATTTAGTATCAAGTCAACGCGAAGTTTAAGGCTTAGCTTCAAATCCATCCGAAGCGAATGATTTAGCTTCACATACTCGTGAATATAAATGATTTAGCTTCAACGGTAGCGAGACAAACAAGTTAGATTCACATTCATGCGAAACACATGATTTAGCTTCAAATCAATGCAAGGTAGAAGGTTTATCTTCGCATGCATGCGAATGAAATGGTTTAGCTTCAAATACTTCTGATATAGCTTCTGATTTAGCTTCAAATACATGCGGTAGAAACGAGTTATCTTCAAATCCATGCGAAACACATGATAAAGCTTCAAATGCATACGAAACATATGATTTGGCTTCGAGTCAATTCGAAGTGGAAAGTTTAACTTCTAAACCATGCGAAACAAATGATTTAGCTTCACATACTTGCGATATAAATGATTTACCTGCAACTGAATGCGCAACAAACGAGTTAGCTTCAAATCCATGCGTAACGCATGATTTAGCTTCAAATCAACGCGGAGTAGAAGTTTGAGCTTCAAATCCATGAGAAACAAGTGGTTCAGCTTCAAATACTTGTGATATAAATGACTTTGCGTCAAATGCATGCGAAACAAACGAGTTAGCTACAAATCCATGCGAAACAAATGAATTACCTTCAAATACCTGCTGTTTAAATGAAATACCTTCAAATGCAAGAGAAACAAACGAGTTAGCTTCAAATCCATGCGATACACATGATTTAGCTTCAAATCAATACGAAGTAGTAGGCTTAGCTTCAAATCAATGCGAAACAAATGGTTTGGATTCAGATACTTGTGATGGACACGATTTAGAGTCAACTGCATGCGAATCAAACGAGTTAGCTTCAAATTCAAGAGATACACATGATTTAACTTCAAATCAATGTGAAGTAGAAGGGTTAGCTTCAAGTCAATGCGAAACAAATGATTTAGCTTCAAATACTTGTGATAAATATGATTTAGCTTCAACTGCATGCGAATCTAACGAGTTAGCTTCAAATCCAAGGGAAACACATGATTTAACTTCAAATCAATGCAAAGTAGAAGGCTTAGCTTCAAAGCGAAGGGAAACACATGATTTAACTTCAAATCAAAGCGAAGTAGTAGGCTTAGCTTCAAATCAATGCGAAACAAATGATTTAGCTTCAATTACTTGTGATAAACATGATTAAGCTTCAACTGCATGCGAATCAAACGAGTTAGCTTCAAATTCAAGAGATACACATGATTTAACTTCAAATCAATGTGAAGTAGAAGGGTTAGCTTCAAGTCAATGCGAAACAAATGATTTAGCTTCAAATACTTGTGATAAATATGATTTAGCTTCAACTGCATGCGAATCGAACGAGTTAGCTTCAAATCCAAGGGAAACACATGATTTAACTTCAAATCAATGCAAAGTAGAAGGCTTAGCTTCAAAGCGAAGGGAAACACATGATTTAACTTCAAATCAAAGCGAAGTAGTAGGCTTAGCTTCAAATCAATGCGAAACAAATGATTTAGCTTCAAATACTTGTGATAAACATGATTAAGCTTCAACTGCATGCGAATCAAACGAGTTAGCTTGAATTCCGAGGGAAACACATGATTTAACTTCAAATCAAAGCGAAGTAGAAGGCTTAGCTTCAAGTCCATGCGAAACACATGATTCAGCTTCAAATCAATGCGAAGTAGTAGGCTTAGCTTCAAATCAATGCGAAACAAATGGTTTGGATTCAGATACTTGTGATGGACACGATTTAGTGTCAACTGCATGCGAATCAAACGAGTTAGCTTCAAATTCGAGAGAAACACATGATATTAACCTCAAATCAATGCGAAGTGGAAGGCTTAGCTTCAAATCCATGCGAAACAAATCATTTACCTCCAAATACCTGCGGTTTATATGAAATAGCTTCAAATGCAGGCGAAAAAAACGAGTTAGCATCAAATCCATGCCAAACACATGATTTAGCTTCAAATCAATGCGAAGTAGAAGGCTTAACTTCAAATAAATGCGAAACAAGTGGTTTAGCTTCAATTACTTGTGATAAACTCGATTTAGAGTCAACTGCATGCGAATCAAACCTGTTAGATTCAAATCCCAGGAAAACACATGACTTAACTTCAAATCAATGCGAAGTAGGAGGCTTAGCTTCAAATCCATGCGAAACAAATGATTTACCTTCAAATACCTGCGGTTAAAAATGAAATACCTTCAAATGCAGGAGAAACAAACGAGTTAACTTCAAATCCATGCGATACACGTGATTTAGCTTCAAATCAATACGAAGTAGTAGGCTTAGCTTCAAATCAATGCGAAACAAATGGTTTGGATTCAGATACTTGTGATGGACACGATTTAGAGTCAACTGCATGCGAATCAAACGAGTTAGCTTCAAATTCAAGAGATACACATGATTTAACTTCAAATCAATGTGAAGTAGAAGGGTTAGCTTCAAGTCAATGCGAAACAAATGATTTAGCTTCAAATACTTGTGATAAATATGATTTAGCTTCAACTGCATGCGAATCGAACGAGTTAGCTTCAAATCCAAGGGAAACACATGATTTATCTTCAAATCAATACGAAGTAGTAGGCATAGCATCAAATCAATGCGAAACAAATGGTTTGGATTCAGATACTTATGATCAAAATGATTTAGCTCAACTGGATGCGAATCAAACGAGTTAGTTTCAAATTCAAGAGAAACACATGATTTAACTTCAAATCAATGCGAAGTAGAAGGCTTAGCTTCAAAGCGAAAGGAAACACATGATTTAACTTCAAATCAAAGCGAAGTAGTAGGCTAAGCTTCAAATCAATGCGAAACAAATGATTTAGCTTCAAATACTTGTGATAAACATGATTAAGCTTCAACTGCATGCGAATCAAACGAGTTAGCTTCAAATTCAAGAGATACACATGATTTAACTTCAAATCAATGTGAAGTAGAAGGGTTAGCTTCAAGTCAAAGCGAAACAAATGATTTAGCTTCAAATTATTGTGATAAACATGATTTAGAGTCAACTGCATGCGAATCGAACGAGTTAGCTTCAAATCCAAGGGAAACACATGATTTATCTTCAAATCAATACGAAGTAGTAGGCATAGCTTCAAATCAATGCGAAACAAATGGTTTGGATTCAGATACTTGCGGTTTAAATGAACTAGCTTTAAATGCAGACGAAACAAACGAGTTAGCTTCAAATCCATGCGAAACACATGATTCAGCTTCAAATCAATGCGAAGTAGTAGGCTTAGCTTCAAATCAATGCGAAACAAATGGTTTGGATTCAGATACTTGTGATGGACACGATTTAGTGTCAACTGCATGCGAATCAAAGGAGTTAGCTTCAAATTCGAGAGAAACACATGATATTAACCTCAAATCAATGCGAAGTGGAAGGCTTAGCTTCAAATCCATGCGAAACAAATGATTTACCTCCAAATACCTGCGGTTTATATGAAATAGCTTCAAATGCAGGCGAAAAAAACGAGTTAGCTTCAAATTCAAGAGATACACATGATTTAACTTCAAATCAATGTGAAGTAGAAGGGTTAGCTTCAAGTCAATGCGAAACAAATGATTTAGCTTCAAATACTTGTGATAAAGATGATTAAGCTTCAACTGCATGCGAATCAAACGAGTTAGCTTCAAATTCAAGAGATACACATGATTTAACTTCAAATCAATGTGAAGTAGAAGGGTTAGCTTCAAGTCAAAGCGAAACAAATGATTTAGCTTCAAATTATTGTGATAAACATGATTTAGAGTCAACTGCATGCGAATCGAACGAGTTAGCTTCAAATCCAAGGGAAACACATGATTTATCTTCAAATCAATACGAAGTAGTAGGCATAGCTTCAAATCAATGCGAAACAAATGGTTTGGATTCAGATACTTGCGGTTTAAATGAACTAGCTTTAAATGCAGACGAAACAAACGAGTTAGCTTCAAATCCATGCGAAACACATGATTCAGCTTCAAATCAATGCGAAGTAGTAGGCTTAGCTTTAAATCAATGCGAAACAAATGGTTTGGATTCAGATACTTGTGATGGACACGATTTAGTGTCAACTGCATGCGAATCAAACGAGTTAGCTTCAAATTCGAGAGAAACACATGATATTAACCTCAAATCAATGCGAAGTGGAAGGCTTAGCTTCAAATCCATGCGAAACAAATGATTTACCTCCAAATACCTGCGGTTTATATGAAATAGCTTCAAATGCAGGCGAAAAAAACGAGTTAGCATCAAATCCATGCGAAACACATGATTTAGCTTCAAATCAATGCGAAGTAGTAGGCTTAGCTTCAGATCAATGCGAAACAAATGGTTTGGATTCAGATACTTGTGATGGACACGATTTAGAGTCAACTGCATGCGAATCAAACGAGTTAGCTTCAAATTCAAGAGATACACATGATTCAGCTTCAAATCAATGCGAAGTGGAAGGCTTAGCTTCAAATCCATGCGAAACACATGATTTAGCTTCAAATACTTGTGATATACATGATTTAGCTTCAACAGCATGCGAAACAAACGATTTAGCATCAAATCCATGCCAAACACATGATTTAGCTACGAATGAGTACGAAACAAATGGTTTTGCTTCAAACGCCTGTGATATACATGATTTAGCTTCAGCAGCATGCGAAACAAACGTGGTAGCTTCAAATCCATGCGAAACACATGATTTAGCTTCAATTCAATGCGAAGTAGAAGGATTATCTTTGAATCCATGCGAAGCAAATGGTTTAGCTTCAAATAATTGTGATATACATGATTTAGATTCAAATGCATTCGAATCAAACGAGTTAGCTACAAATCAAAGCGAAACACATGATTTAGCTTAAAATCAATGCGAAGGAGAAGGCTTATCTTCGAATCCAAGCGAAGCAAATGGTTTAGCTTCAAATATTTCTGATATACATGATTTAGCTTCAACTGCATGCGAAACAATCGAGTTAGCTTCAAATCCATGCGAATCACATGATTTAGCTTCAAATACTTGTGATATACATGATTTAGGTTCAAATGCAAGCGAAACAAACGAGTTAGCTTGAAGTCCATGCGAAACACATGATTCAGCTTCAAATCAATGCGCAGTAGTAGGCTTAGCTTCAAATCAATGCGAAACAAGTGGTTTAGCTTCAAATACTTGTGATAAACGGGATTTAGAGTCAACTGCATGCGAATCAAAAGAGTTAGCTTCAAATCCCAGGAAGACACATGATTTAACTTCAAATCAAAGCGAAGTAGGAGGCTTAGCTTCAAATCTATGCGAAACAAATGATTTACCTTCAAATACCTGCGGTTTAAATGAAATAACTTCAAATGCAGGCGAAACAAACGAGTTAGCTTCAAATCCATGGGAAACACATGAGTTAGCTTCAAATCCATGCGAAATACATGATTTAGCATCAAATCAATGCGAAGTAGAAGGCTTATCTTCGAATCCACGCGACACGAATGGTTTAGCTTCAAATGCTTGAGATATAAATGATTTAGCTTCAATTGCATGCGAAACAAAGGAGTTAGCTTCACATCCTAGCCAAACACATGACTTAGCTTCAAATCAGTTTGAAGTAGATGGCTTAGCATCAAATCCATGCGAAATACATGAGTTAGCTTCAAATACTAGTGATATATATGAAATAGCTTGATATGCATTCGACACAAACGAGTTTGCTTCAAATCCAAGCGAAAAACATGACTTAGTATGAAGTCAAGCCAAGTTTAAGGCTCAGTTTCAAATCCAAGCGAAGCGAATGATTTAACTTCACATACTTGTGAATATAAGTGTTATAGCTTGAAATGCAGACGAAACAAACGATTTAGCATAAAATCCATACGAAACACATGATTTAGCTTCAAATCAATGCGAAACAAATGGTTTTGCTTCAAACACCTGTGATATACATGATTTAGCTTCAACTGGATGTGAAACAAACGAGTTAGCTGCAAATCCTTGCCAAACACATAATATAGCATCAAATCAATGCGAAGTAGAAGGCTTATCTTCGAATCCATACGAAACAAATTGTTTAGCCTCAAATCTTGTGATATACATGATTTAGATTCAACTGCATGCGAAACAAACGAGGTAGCTTCAAATCCATGCGAAACACATGATTTAGCTTCAAATTCATTCGAAACACATGGTTTAGCACAATATTCTTGCGATACAAATGTTTCAGGTTCAAATACTTGTGATATACATGATTAGCTTCAACTTCATGTCAAACAAATGAGTTAGGTTCAAATCCATGCGAAACACATGCTTTAGATTCAAATCGATGCGAAGTAGGAGGCATATATTCGAATCCGTGCGAAACAAATGGTTCAGCTTCAAATACTTGTAATATACATGATTTAGCTTCAACTGCATGTGAAAAACATGTGTTAGCTTCAAATTCCAGCGAAACAAATGACACAGCTTCAAATCAATGCGAAGTAGAAGGCTTAGCTTCAAATCCACGCGAATCAAATGGTTTAGCCTCAAATACTTGTGATATACATGATTTAGATTCAACAGCATGCGAAACAAACGAGATAGCTTCAAATCCATGCGAAACACATGATTTATCTTCAAATCAATGCGAAGTAGAAGGCTGATCTTCGAATCCATGCGAAACAGATGGTTTAGCTTCAAATACTTGTGATATACATGATTTAGGTTCAACTTCATGTGAAACAAATGATTTAGCTTCAAATCCATGCGATACACATGGTTTAGATTCAAATCAATACAAAGTAGGAGGCATATCTTCGAATCCATGCGAAACAAATGGTTCAGCTTCAAATACTTGTAATATACATGATTTAGCTTCAACTGCATGTGAAAAAGATGTGTTAGCTTCAAATTCCAGCGAAACACATGATTCAGCTCCACATCAATGCGAAGTAGAAGGCTTAGCTTCAAATCCATGCGAATCAAATTGTTTAGCCTCAAATTCTTGTGATATACATGATTTAGATTCAACTGCATGCGAAACAAACGAGGTAGCTTCAAATCAATGCGAAACACATGATTTTGCTTAAAATCAATGCGAAGGAGAAGGCTTATCTTCGAATCCAAGCGACGCAAATGGTTTAGCTTCAAATATTTGTGATATACATGATTTAGCTTCAACTGCATGCGAAACCATCGAGTTAGCTTCAAATCCATGCCAATCACATTATTTAGCTTCAAATTCATTTGGAACACATGGTTTAGCTTATTATTCTTGCGAAACAAATGGTTTCGCTTCAAATACTTTTGATATACATGATTTAGCTTCAACTGCATGCGAAACAAACTTGTTAGCTTCAAATTCAAGCGAAACAAATGATTCAACTTCAAATCAATGCGAAGTAGAAGGCTGATCATCGAATCCATGCGAAACAGATGGTTTAGCTTCAAATACTTGTGATATACATGATTTAGCTTCAACTTCATGTCAAACAAATAAGTTAGGTTCAAATCCATGCGAAACACATGCTTTAGATTCAAATCGATGCAAAGTAGGAGGCATATATTCGAATCCGTGCGAAACAAATGGTTCAGCTTCAAATACTTGTAATATACATGATTTAGCTTCAACTGCATGTGAAAAACATGTGTTAGCTTCAAATTCCAGCGAAACAAATGACACAGCTTCAAATCAATGCGAAGTAGAAGGCTTGACTTCAAATCCACGCGAATCAAATGGTTTAGCCTCAAATACTTGTGATATACATGATTTAGATTCAACAGCATGCGAAACAAACGAGATAGCTTCAAATCCATGCGAAACACATGATTTATCTTCAAATCAATGCGAAGTAGAAGGCTGATCTTCGAATCCATACGAAACAGATGGTTTAGCTTCAAATACTTGTGATATACATGATTTAGGATCAACTTCATGTGAAACACATGATTTAGCTTCAAATCCATGCGAAACACATGGTTTAGATTCAAATCAATACAAAGTAGGAGGCATATCTTCGAATCCATGCGAAACAAATGGTTCAGCTTCAAATACTTGTAGTATACATGATTTAGCTTCAACTGCATGTGAAAAAGATGTGTTAGCTTCAAATTCCAGCGAAACACATGATTCAGCTCCACATCAATGCGAAGTAGAAGGCTTAGCTTCAAATCCATGCGAATCAAATTGTTTAGCCTCAAATTCTTGTGATATACATGATTTAGATTCAACTGCATGCGAAACAAACGAGGTAGCTTCAAATCAATGCGAAACACATGATTTAGCTTAAAATCAATGCGAAGGAGAAGGCTTATCTTCGAATCCAAACGACGCAAATGGTTTAGCTTCAAATATTTGTGATATACATGATTTAGCTTCAACTGCATGCGAAACCATCGAGTTAGCTTCAAATCCATGCGAATCACATTATTTAGCTTCAAATTCATTTGGAACACATGGTTTAGCTTAATATTCTTGCGAAACAAATGGTTTAGCTTCAAATACTTTTGATATACATGATTTAGCTTCAACTGCATGCGAAACAAACTTGTTAGCTTCAAATTCAAGCGAAACAAATGATACAACTTCAAATCAATGCGAAGTAGAAGGCTCATCTTCGAATCCTCACGAAACAGATGGTTTAGCTTCAAATACTTGTGATATACGTGATTTAGCTTCATCAGCGTGCGAAACAAACGCGTTAGCTTCAAATCCATGCGAAACACATGATTTAGCATCAAATCAATGCGAAGTAGAAGGCTTATCTTCGAATCCACGCGACACGAATGGTTTAGCTTCAAATGCTTGAGATATAAATGATTTAGCTTCAATTGCATGCGAAACAAAGGAGTTAGCTTCACATCCTAGCCAAACACATGACTTAGCTTCAAATCAGTTTGAAGTAGATGGCTTAGTTATCAAATCCATGCGAAATACATGAGTTAGCTTCAAATACTAGTGATATATATGAAATAGCTTGATATGCATTCGACACAAACGAGTTTGCTTCAAATCCAAGCGAAAAACATGACTTAGTATGAAGTCAAGCCAAGTTTAAGGCTCAGTTTCAAATCCAAGCGAAGCGAATGATTTAACTTCACATACTTGTGAATATAAGTGTTATAGCTTGAAATGCAGACGAAACAAACGATTTAGCATAAAATCCATGCGAAACACATGATTTAGCTTCAAATCAATGCGAAACAAATGGTTTTGCTTCAAACACCTGTGATATACATGATTTAGCTTCAACTGGATGTGAAATAAACGAGTTAGCTTCAAATCCTTGCCAAACACATAATTTAGCATCAAATCAATGCGAAGTAGAAGGCTTATCTTCGAATCCATACGAAACAAATGGTTTAGTTTCAAATACTTGTGATATACATGATTTAGCGTCAACTGCATGCGATATAACCGAGTTAGATTCAAAGCCAAGCGAAACACATGATTTAGTTTCAAATCAATGCGAAGTAGAAGGTTTAGCTTCAAATCCATGCGAAACAAGTGATTTAGCTTCAAATACTTGTGATATACATGATTTAGCTTCAACAGCATGCGAAACGAACGATTAGAATCAAATCCATGCGAAACACATGATTTAGCTTCAAATCAAAGCGAAACAAATGGTTTTGCTTCAAACACCTGTGATATACATGATTTTGCTTCAACTGCATGCGAAACAAACGAGTTAGCTTTAAATGCATGCGAAACACATGGTTTAGATTCAAATCAATACAAAGTAGGAGGCATATCTTCGAATCCATGCGAAACAAATGGTTCAGCCTCAAATTCTCGTGATATACATGATTTAGATTCAACTGCATGCGAAACAAACGAGGTAGCTTCAAATCAATGCGAAATACATGATTTAGCTTAAAATCAATGCGAAGGAGAAGGCTTATCTTCGAATCCATGCGAAACAAATGGTTCAGCTCCAAATACTTGTAATATACATGATGTAGCTTCAACTGCATGTAAAAAAGATGTGGTAGCATCAAATACCAGCGAAACACATGATTTAGCTTCAAATCAAAGCGAAGTAGAAGGCTGATCTTCGAATCCATGCGAAACAGATTGTTTAGCTTCAAATACTTGTGATATACATGATTTAGCTTCAAATTCATGCCAAATGAACAATTTAGCTTCAGATTCATTCGAAATACACAAATCAGCTTTAAATCCACACGAAGCAAACGATTTAACTTCAATATCATGCGAAACACACGATTACGATTCAAATTTGTGGGAAATAGCGATTTTAGAAGATCGATTTAGCTTCAAATTCATGCCAAATGAACTATTTAGCTTCAGATTCATGCGAAATACACGAATTTGCTTCAAATCCACGCGGGACAAACGATTTAGCGTCAATCTCATGCGAAATACACGATCTCGACTCAAATTCGATCGAAATAGCGATTTTAAATAAACGATTTAGCTTCAAATTCATGCGAAATGCACAATTTAGCTTCAGATTCATGCGAAATACACGAATTAGCTTTAAATCCACACGAAACAAACGATTTAACTTCAATATCATGCGAAACATACGATTTCGATTCAAATTCGTGGGAAATAGCGATTTTAATAGATCGATTTAGCTTCAAATTCATGCCAAATGAACAATTTAGCTTCAGATTCATGCGAAATACACGATTCAGACTCAAATTCGTGCGAAATAGCGATTTTAAACAAACGATTTAGATTCACATTCATGCGAAATGAACAATTTAGCTTCAGATTCATGTGAAATACACGAATTAGCTTTAAATCCACACGAAACAAACGATTTAACTTCAATATCATGCGAAACACATGATTTCGATTCAAATTCGTGTGAAATAGCGATTTTAAACGATCGATTTAGATTCAAATTCATGCCAAATGAACAATTTTGCTTCAGATTCATGCAAAATATACGAATTTGCTTCAAATCCACGCGAGACAAACGATTTAGCGTCAATATCATGCGACATACACGATTTCGACTCAAATTCGATCGAAATAGCGATTTTAAATAAACGATTTAGCTTCAGATTCATGTGAAATACACGAATTAGCTTTAAATCCACACGAAACAAACGATTTAACTTCAATATCATGCGAAACACACGATTTCGATCCAAATTCGTGCGAAATAGCGATTTTAAAAGATCGATTTAGCTTCAAATTCATGCCAAATGAAAAATTTAGCTTCAGATTCATGCGAAATACACGATTCCGACACAAATTCGTGCGAAATAGCGATTTTAAACAAACGATTTATATTCAAATTCATGCGAAATGTACAATCAAGCTTCATATTCATGCGAAATGCACGAATTAACTTTAAATCCACACGAAACAAACGATTTAACTTCAGTATCATACGAAACACACGATTTCGATTCAAATTCGTGCGAAATAGCGATTTTAAACGATCGATTTAGCTTCAAATTCATGCGAAATGAACAATTTAGCTTCAGATTCATGCGAAATACACGAATTAGCTTCAAATCCACACGAAACAAACGATTTAACTTCAATATCATGCGAAACATACGATTTCGATTCAAATTCGTTGGAAATAGCGATTTTAAAAGATCGATTTAGCTTCAAATTCATGCCAAATGAAAAATTTAGCTTCAGATTCATGCGAAATACACGATTTCGATTCAAATTCGTGGGAAATAGCGATTTTAAAATATCGATTTAGCTTCAAATTCATGCCAAATGAACAATTTAGCTTCAGATTCATGCGAAATACACGAATTAGCTTTAAATCCACACGAAACAAACGATTTAACTTTAACATCATGCGAAACACACGATTTCGATTCAAATTCGTGTGAAATAGCGATTTTAAACCATCGATTTAGCTTCAAATTCATGCGAAATTAGCAATTTAGATTCTGATTCATGCGAAATACACGAATTAGCTTTAAATCCACACGAAACAAACGATTTAACTTCAATATCATGCGAAACATACGATTCCGATTCAAATTCGCTGGAAATAGCGATTTTAAAAGATCGATTTAGCTTCAAATTCATGCGAAATGAAAAATTTAGCTTCTGATTCATGCGAAATACACGATTCCGACACAAATTCGTGCGAAATAGCGATTTTAAACAAACGATTTAGATTCACATTCATGCGAAATGAACAACTTAGCTTCAGATTCATGTGAAATACACGAATTAGCTTTAAATCCACACGAAACAAACGATTTAACTTCAATATCATGCGAAACACACGATTTCTATTCAAATTCGTGTGAAATAGCGATTTTAAACCATCGATTTAGCTTCAAATTCATGCGAAATTAGCAATTTAGATTCTGATTCATGCGAAATACACGAATTAGCTTTAAATCCACACGAAACAAACGATTTAACTTCAATATCATGCGAAACATACGATTTCGATTCAAATTCGTGTGAAATAGCGATTTTAAACCATCGATTTAGCTTCAAATTCATGCCAAATGAACAATTTAGCTTCAGATTCATGCGAAATACACGATCCCGACTCAAATTCGTGCGAAATAGCGATTTTAAACATACGATTTATATTCAAATTCATGCGAAATGAACAATCAAGCTTCATATTCATGCGAAATGCACGAATTAACTTTAAATCCACACGAAACAAATGATTTAACTTCAGTATCATACGAAACACACGATTTCGATTCAAATTCGTGCGAAATAGCGATTTTAAACGATCGATTTAGCTTCAAATTCATGCGAAATGAACAATTTAGCTTCAGATTCATGCGAAATACACGAATTAGCTTTAAATCCGCACGAAACAAACGATTTAACTTCAATATCATGCGAAACACACGATTACGATTCAAATTCGTGCGAAATAGCGACTTTAAACGATCGATTTAGCTTCAAATTCATGCCAAATGAACAATTTAGCTTCAGATTCATGCAAAATACACAAATCAGCTTTATATCCACACGAATCAACCGATTTAACTTCAATATCATGCGAAACGCACGATTACGATTCAAATTCGTGGGAAATAGCGATTTTAAAAGATCGATTTAGCTTCAAATTCATGCCAAATGAACAATTTAGCTCAGATTCATGCGAAATACACGAATTTGCTTCAAATCCACGCGGGACAAACGATTTAGAGTCAATATCATGCGAAATACACGATTTCGACTCAAATTCGATCGAAATAGAGATTTTAAATAAACGATTTAGCTTCAAATTCATGCGAAATGCACAACTTAGCTTCAGATTCATGCGAAATACACGAATTAGCTTTAAATCCACACGAAACAAACGATTTAACTTCAATATCATGCGAAACACACGATTTCGATTCAAATTCGTGTGAAATAGCGGTTTTAAACCATCGTTTTAGCTTCAAATTCATGCGAAATTAGCAATTTAGATTCTGATTCATCCGAAATACACGAATTAGCTTTGAATCCACACGAAACAAACGATTTAACTTCAATATCATGCGAAACATACGATTTCGATTCAAATTCGTGGGAAATAGCGATTTTAAAATATCGATTTAGCTTCAAATTCATGCCAAATGAAAAATTTAGCTTCAGATTCATGCGAAATACACGATTCCGACACAAATTCGTGCGAAATAGCGATTTTAAACAAACGATTTATATTCAAATTCATGCGAAATGAACAATCAAGCTTCATATTCATGCGAAATGCACGAATTAACTTTAAATCCACACGAAACAAACGATTTAACTTCAGTATCATACGAAACACACGATTTCGATTCAAATTCGTGCGAAATAGCGATTTTAAACGATCGATTTAGCTTCAAATTCATGCGAAATGAACAATTTAGCTTCAGATTCATGCGAAATACACGAATTAGCTTTAAATCCACACGAAAAAAACGATTTAACTTCAATATCATGCGAAACACACGATTACGATTCAAATTCGTGGGAAATAGCGATTTTAAAAGATCGATTTAGCTTCAAATTCATGCCAAATGAACAATTTAGCTCAGATTCATGCGAAATACACGAATTTGCTTCAAATCCACGCGGGACAAACGATTTAGCGTCAATATCATGCGAAATACACGATTTCGACACAAATTCGATCGAAATAGAGATTTTAAATAAACGATTTAGCTTCAAATTCATGCGAAATGCACAATTTAGCTTCAGATTCATGCGAAATACACGAATTAGCTTTAAATCCACACGAAACAAACGATTTAACTTCAATATCATGCGAAACACACGATTTCGATTCAAATTCGTGTGAAATAGCGATTTTAAACCATCGTTTTAGCTTCAAATTCATGCGAAATTAGCAATTTAGATTCTGATTCATGCGAAATACACGAATTAGCTTTAAATCCACACGAAACAAACGATTTAACTTCAATATCATGCGAAACACACGATTTCGATTCAAATTCGTGTGAAATAGCGATTTTAAACCATCGATTTAGCTTCAAATTCATGCGAAATTAGCAATTTAGATTCTGATTCATGCGAAATACACGAATTAGCTTTAAATCCACACGAAACAAACGATTTAACTTCAATATCATGCGAAACATACGATTTCGATTCAAATTCGTTGGAAATAGCGATTTTAAAAGATCGATTTAGCTTCAAATTCATGCCAAATGAACAATTTAGCTTCAGATTCATGCGAAATACACGATTACGACTCAAATTCGTGCGAAATAGCGATTTTAAACATATGATTTATATTCAAATTCATGCGGAATGAACAATCAAGCTTCATATTCATGCGAAATGCACGAATTAACTTTAAATCCACACGAAACAAATGATTTAACTTCAGTATCATACGAAACACACGATTTCGATTCAAATTCGTGCGAAATAGCGATTTTAAACGATCGATTTAGGTTCAAATTCATGCGAAATGAACAATTTTTCTTCAGATTCATGCGAAATACACGAATTAGCTTTAAATCCGCAAGAAACAAACGATTTAACTTCAATATCATGCGAAACACACGATTACGATTCAAATTCGTGCGAAATAGCGACTTTAAACGATCGATTTAGATTCAAATTCATGCCAAATGAACAATTTAGCTTCAGATTCATGCAAAATACACAAATCAGCTTTATATCCACACGAATCAACCGATTTAACTTCAATATCATGCGAAACGCACGATTACGATTAAAATTCGTGGGAAATAGCGATTTTAAAAGATCGATTTAGCTTCAAATTCATGCCAAATGAACAATTTAGCTCAGATTCATGCGAAATACACGAATTGGCTTCAAATCCACGCGGGACAAACGATTTAGAGTCAATATCATGCGAAATACACGATTTCGACTCAAATTCGATCGAAATAGAGATTTTAAATAAACGATTTAGCTTCAAATTCATGCGAAATGCACAACTTAGCTTCAGATTCATGCGAAATACACGAATTAGCTTTAAATCCACACGAAACAAACGATTTAACTTCAATATCATGCGAAACACACGATTTCGATTCAAATTCGTGTGAAATAGCGATTTTAAACCATCGATTCAGCTTCAAATTCATGCGTAATTAGCAATTTAGATTCTGATTCATGCGAAATACACGAATTAGCTTTGAATCCACACGAAACAAACGATTTAACTTCAATATCATGCGAAACATACGATTTCGATTCAAATTCGTGGGAAATAGCGATTTTAAAATATCGATTTAGCTTCAAATTCATGCCAAATGAACAATTTAGCTTCAGATTCATGCGAAATACACGAATTAGCTTTAAATCCACACGAAACAAACGATTTAACTGTAAATATCATGCGAAACACACGATTTCGATTCAAATTCGTGTGAAATAGCGATTTTAAACCATCGATTTAGCTTCAAATTCATGCGAAATTAGCAATTTAGATTCTGATTCATGCGAAATACACGAATTAGCTTTAAATCCACACGAAACAAACGATTTAACATCAATATCATGCGAAACATACGATTTCGATTCAAATTCGTTGGAAATAGCGATTTTAAAAGATCGATTTAGCTTCAAATACATGCCAAATGAACAATTTAGCTTCAGATTCATGCGAAATACACGATTCCGACTCAAATTCGTGCGAAATAGCGATTTTAAACAAACGATTTATATTCAAATTCATGCGAAATGAACAATCAAGCTTCATATTCATGCGAAATACACGAATTAGCTTTAAATACACACGAAACAAACGATTTTACTTCAATATCATGCGAAACACACGATTTTGATTCAAATTCGTGGGAAATAGCGATTTTAAAAGATCGATTTAGCTTCAAATTCATGCCAAATGAAAAATTTTGCTTCAGATTCATGCGAAATCCACGATTCCGACTCAAATTCGTGCGAAATAGTGATTTTAAACAAACGATTTAGCTTCAAATTCATGCGAAATGCACTATTTAGCTTCAGATTCATGCGAAATACACGAATTAGCTTTAAATCCAAAAGAAACAAACGATTTAACTTCAATATCATGCGAAACACACGATTTCCACTCAAATTCGAACGAAATAGCGATTTTAAATAAACGATTTAGCTTCAAATTCATGCGAAATGAACAATTTAGCTTCAGATTCATGCGAAGTACACGAATTAGCTTTAAATCCACAAGAAACAAACGATTTAACTTCAATACCATGCGAAACATACGATTTCGATTCAAATTCGTGGGAAATAGCGATTTTAAACGATCGATTTAGCTTCAAATTCATGCCAAATGAACAATTTAGCTTCATATTCGTGCGAAATACACTATTTCGACACAATTCGAACGAAATAGCGATTTTAAATAAACGATTTAGCTTCAAATTCATGCGAAATGAACAATTTAGCTTCAGATTCATGCGAAATACACGATTCCGTCTCAAATTCGTGCGAAATAGCGATTTTAAACAAACGATTTAGCTTCAAATGCATGCGAAATGAACAATTTAGCTTCATATTCATTCGAAATACACGAATTAGCTTTAAATCCACACGAAACAAACGATTTAACTTCAATATCATGCGAAACATACGATTTCTATTCAAATTCGTGGGAAATAGCGATTTTAAAATATCGATTTAGCTTCAAATTCATGCCAAATGAACAATTTAGCTTCAGATTCATGCGAAATACACGATTCCGACTCAAATTCGTGCGAAATAGCGATTTTAAACAAACGATTTAGATTCACATTCATGCGAAATGAACAACTTAGCTTCAGATTCATGTGAAATACACGAATTAGCTTTAAATCCACACGAAACAAACGATTTAACTTCAATATCATGCGAAACATACGATTTCGATTCAAATTCGTTGGAAATAGCGATTTTAAAAGATCGATTTAGCTTCAAATTCATGCCAAATGAACAATTTAGCTTCAGATTCATGCGAAATACACGATCCCGACTCAAATTCGTGCGAAATAGCGATTTTAAACATACGATTTATATTCAAATTCATGCGAAATGAACAATCAAGCTTCATATTCATGCGAAATGCACGAATTAACTTTAAATCCACACGAAACAAATGATTTAACTTCAGTATCATACGAAACACACGATTTCGATTCAAATTCGTGCGAAATAGCGATTTTAAACGATCGATTTAGCTTCAAATTCATGCGAAATGAACAATTTAGCTTCAGATTCATGCGAAATACACGAATTAACTTTAAATCCGCACGAAACAAACGATTTAACTTCAATATCATGCGAAACACACGATTACGATTCAAATTCGTGCGAAATAGCGACTTTAAACGTTCGATTTAGCTTCAAATTCATGCCAAATGAACAATTTAGCTTCAGATTCATGCAAAATACACAAATCAGCTTTATATCCACACGAATCAACCGATTTAACTTCAATATCATGCGAAACGCACGATTACGATTCAAATTCGTGGGAAATAGCGATTTTAAAAGATCGTTTTAGCTTCAAATTCATGCCAAATGAACAATTTAGCTCAGATTCATGCGAAATACACGAATTTGCTTCAAATCCACGCGGGACAAACGATTAGAGTCAATATCATGCGAAATACACGATTTCGACTCAAATTCGATCGAAATAGAGATTTTAAATAAACGACTTAGCTTCAAATTCATGCGAAATGCACAACTTAGCTTCAGATTCATGCGAAATACACGAATTAGCTTTAAATCCACACGAAACAAACGATTTAACTTCAATATCATGCGAAACACACGATTTCGATTCAAATTCGTGTGAAATAGCGATTTTAAACCATCGATTTAGCTTCAAATTCATGCGAAATTAGCAATTTAGATTCTGATTCATGCGAAATACACGAATTAGCTTTGAATCCACACGAAACAAACGATTTAACTTCAATATCATGCGAAACATACGATTTCGATTCAAATTCGTGGGAAATAGCGATTTTAAAATATCGATTTAGCTTCAAATTCATGCCAAATGAAAAATTTAGCTTCATATTCATGCGAAATGCACGAATTAACTTTAAATCCACACGAAACAAACGATTTAACTTCAGTATCGTACGAAACACACGATTTCGATTCAAATTCGTGCGAAATAGCGATTTTAAGCGATCGATTTAGCTTCAAATTCATGCGAAATGAACAATTTAGCTTCAGGTTCATGCGAAATACACGAATTAGCTTTAAATCCACACGAAACAAACGATTTAACTTCAATATCATGCGAAACATACGATTTCGATTCAAATTCGTGGGAAATAGCGATTTTAAAAGATCGATTTATATTCAAATTCATGCCAAATGAACAATTTAGCTTCAGATTCATGCGAAATACACGAATTTGCTTCAAATCCACGCGGGACAAACGATTTAACTTCAATATCATGCGAAACACACGATTTCGATTCAAATTCGTGTGAAATAGCGATTTTAAACCATCGATTTAGCTTCAAATTCATGCGAAATTAGCAATTTAAATTCTGATTCATGCGAAATACACGAATTAGCTTTAAATCCACACGAAACAAGCGATTTAACTTCAATATCATGCGAAACATACGATTCCGATTCAAATTCGTTGGAAATAGCGATTTTAAAAGATCGATTTAGCTTCAAATTCATGCCAAATGAAAAATTTAGCTTCAGATTCATGCGAAATCCAACGACTCCGACACAAATTCGTGCGAAATAGCGATTTTTAAACAAACGATTTAGATTCACATTCATGCGAAATGAACAACTTAGCTTCAGATTCATGTGAAATACACGAATTAGCTTTAAATCCACACGAAACAAACGATGTAACTTCAATATCATGCGAAACACACGATTTCGATTCAAATTCTTGTGAAATAGCGATTTTAAACCATCGATTTAGCTTCAAATTCATGCGAAATTAGCAATTTAGATTCTGATTCATGCGAAATACACGAATTAGCTTTAAATCCACACGAAACAAACGATTTAACTTCAATATCATGCGAAACATACGATTTCGATTCAAATTCGTTGGAAATAGCGATTTTAAAAGATCGATTTAGCTTCAAATTCATGCCAAATGAACAATTTAGCATCAGATTCATGCGAAATACACGATTCCGACTCAAATTCGTGCGAAATAGCGATTTTAAACATACGATTTATATTCAAATTCATGCGAAATGAACAATCAAGCTTCATATTCATGCGAAATGCACGAATTAACTTTAAATCCACACGAAACAAATGATTTAACTTCAGTATCATACGAAACACACGATTTCGATTCAAATTCGTGCGAAATAGCGATTTTAAACGATCGATTTAGCTTCAAATTCATGCGAAATGAACAATTTAGCTTCAGATTCATGCGAAATACACGAATTAGCTTTAAATCCGCACGAAACAAACGATTTAACTTCAATATCATGCGAAACACACGATTACGATTCAAATTCGTGCGAAATAGCGACTTTAAACGATCGATTTAGCTTCAAATTCATGCCAAATGAACAATTTAGCTTCAGATTCATGCGAAATACACGAATTTGCTTCAAATCCACGCGGGACAAACGATTTAGCCTCAATATCATGCGAAATACAAGATTTCGACTCAAATTCGATCGAAATAGCGATTTTAAATAAACGATTTAGCTTCAAATTCATGCGAAATGAACAATTTAGCTTAAGCTTCATGTGAAATACACGAATTAGCTTTAAATACACACGAAACAAACGATTTAACTTCAATATCATGCGAAACACACGATTTCGATTCAAATTCGTGCGAAATAGCGATTTTAAAAGATCGATTTAGCATCAAATTCATGCGAAATGAACAATTTAGCTTCAGATTCATGCGAAATACACGAATTAGCTTTAAATCCCCACGAAACAAACGATTTAACTTCAAATCAATGCGAAGTAGAAGGCTTAGCTTCAAATACATGCGAAACAAATGATTTACCTTCAAATACTTGTGATAAACATGATTTAGCTTCAACTGCATGCGAATCAAACGAGTTAGCTTCAAATCCAAGGGACACACATGATTTAACTTCAAATCAAAGCGAAGTCGGAGGCTCAGCTTCAAATCCATGCGAAACAAATGATTTACCTTCAAATACCTGCGGTTTAAATGATATAGCTTCAAATGCAGGCGAAAAAAACGAGTTAGCTTGAAGTCCATGCGAAACACATGATTCAGCTTCAAATCAATGCGAAGTAGTAGGCTTAGCTTCAAATCCATGCGAAACAAATGATTTACCTTCAAATACTTGCGGTTTAAATGAAATAGCTTCAACTGCATGCGAATCGAACGAGTTAGCTTCATATCCAAGGGACACGCATGATTTAACTTCAAATCAAAGCGAAGTGGGAGGCTCAGCTTCAAATCCATGCGAAACAAATGATTTACCTTCACATACCTGCGGATTAAATGAAATAGCAACAAATACCTGCGGTTTAAATGAAATAGCTTCAAATGCAGGCGAAAAAAACGAGTTAGCTTGAAGTCCATGCGAAACACATGATTCAGCTTCAAATCAATGCGAAGTAGAAGGCTTAGCTTCAAATACATGCGAAACAAATGATTTACCTTCAAATACTTGTGATAAACATGATTTAGCTTCAACTGCATGCGAATCAAACGAGTTAGCTTCAAATATCAGGGAAACACATGATTTAACGTCAAATCAAAGCTAAGTAGGAGGCTTAGCTTTAAATCCATGCGAAACAAATGATTTACCTTCAAATACCTGCGGTTTAAATGAAATAGCTTCAAATGCAGGCGAAAAAAACGAGTTAGCATCAAATCCAGGCGAAACACATGATTTAGCATCAAATCAATATGAAGTAGAAGGCTTAACTTCAAATCCATGCGAAACATGTGGTTTAGCTTCAAATACTTGTGATAAACGGGATTTAGAGTCAACTGCATGCGAATCAAACGAGTTAGCTTCAAATCCCAGGAAAACACATGATTTAACTTCAAATCAAAGCGAAGTAGGAGGCTTAGCTTCAAATCCATGCGAAACAAATGATTTACCTTCAAATACCTGCGGTTTAAATGAAATAACTTCAAATGCAGGCGAAACAAACGAGTAAGCTTCAAATCCATGGGAAAAACATGAGTCAGCTTCAAATCAATGCGAAGTAGAAGGCTTAACTTCAAATCCATGCGAAACAAGTGGTTTAGCTTCAAATACTTGTGATAAACGCGATTTAGAATCAACTGCATGAGAATCAAACCTGTTAGCTTCAAATCGCAGGAAAACACATGACTTAACTTCAAATCAATGCGAAGTAGGAGGCTTAGCTTCAAATCCATGCGAAACATGTGGTGTAGTTTCAAATACTTGTGATAAACGGGATTTGGAGTCAACTGCATGCGAATCAAACGAGTTAGCTTCAAATCCCAGGAAAACACATGATTTAACTTCAAATCAAAGCGAAGTCGGAGGCTCAGCTTCAAATCCATGCGAAACAAATGATTTACCTTCAAATACCTGCGGTTTAAATGAAATAGCTTCAAATGCAGGCGAAAAAAACGAGTTAGCTTGAAGTCCGTGCGAAACACATGATTCAGCTTCAAATCAATGCGAAGTAGTAGGCTTAGCTTCAAATCCATGCGAAACTAATGATTTACCTTCAAATACCTGCGGTTTAAATGAAATAGCTTCAAATGCAGGCGAAAAAAACGAGTTAGCATCAAATCCATGCGAAACACATGATTTAACTTTAAATCAAGGTGAAGTAGAATGCTTAGCTTGAAGTCAATGCGAAACAAATGATTTAGCTTCAAATACTTGTGATAAACATGATTTAGCTTCAACGGCATGCGAATCGAACGAGTTAGCTTCAAATCCAAGGGACACACATGATTTAACTTCAAATCAATACGAAGTAGTAGGCTTAGCTTCAAATCAATGCGAAACAAATGGTTTGGATTCAGATACTTGTGATCAAAATGATTTAGCTTCAACTGCATGCGAATCAAACGGGTTATCTTCAACTTCGAAAGAAACACATGATTTAACTTCAAATCAATGCGAAGTAGAAGGCTTAGCTTCAAATCGAAGGGAAACACATGATTTAACTTCAAATCAATGCGAAGTAGAAGGCTTAGCTTGAAATCGAAGGGAAACACATGATTTAACTTCAAATCAATGCGAAGTAGAAGGCTTTGCGTCAAAAATGCGAAAGCAATGATTTACCTTCAAATACTTGCGGTTTAAATGAAATAGCTTCAACTGCATGCGAATCAAACGAGTTAGCTTCAAATCCAAGGGAAACACATGATTTAACTTCAAATCAATGCGAATGGGTAGAATTAGCTTCAAATCCATGCGAATCAAATGATTTACCTTCAAATACCTGTGATTTAAATGAAATAACTTCAAATGCAGGCGAAACAAGTGGTTTAGCTTCAAATACTTGTGATAAACGCGATTTAGAGTCTACTGCATGAGAATCAAACCCGTTAGCTTCAAATCGCAGGAAAACACATGACTTAACTTCAAATCAATGCGAAGTAGGAGGCTTAGCTTCAAATGCATGCGAAACATGTGATGTAGTTTCAAATACTTGTGAAAAACGGGATTTGGAGTCAACTGCATGCGAATCAAACGAGTTAGCTTCAAATCCCAGGAAAACACATGATTTAACTTCAAATCAAAGCGAAGTCGGAGGCTCAGCTTCAAATCCATGCGAAACAAATGATTTACCTTCAGATACCTGCGGTTTAAATGAAATAGCTTCAAATGCAGGCGAAAAAAACGAGTTAGCTTGAAGTCCATGCGAAACACATGATTCAGCTTCAAATCAAAGCGAATTAGTAGGCTTAGCTTCAAATCCATGCGAAACAAATGATTTACCTTCAAATACCTGCGGTTTAAATGAAATAGCTTCAAATGCAGGCGAAAAAAACGAGTTAGCATCAAATCCATGCGAAACACATGATTTAACTTCAAATCAAGGTGAAGTAGAATGCTTAGCTTGAAGTCAATGCGAAACAAATGATTTAGCTTCAAATACTTGTGATAAACATGATTTAGCTTCAACAGCATGCGAATCGAACGAGTTAGCTTCAAATCCAAGGGACACACATGATTTAACTTCAAATCAATACGAAGTAGTAGGCTTAGCTTCAAATCAATGCGAAACAAATGGTTTGGATTCAGATACTTGTGATCAAAATGATTTAGCTTTAACTGCATGCGAATCAAACGGGTTAGCTTCAAATTCAAGAGAAACACATGAATTAACTTCAAATCAATGCGAAGTAGAAGGCTTAGCTTCAAATCGAAGGGAAACACATGATTTAACTTCAAATCAATGCGAAGTAGAAGGCTTTGCGTCAAAAATGCGAAAGAAATGATTTACCTTCAAATACTTGCGGTTTAAATGAAATAGCTTCAACTGCATGCGAATCAAACGAGTTAGCTTCAAATCCAAGGGAAACACATGATTTAACTTCAAATCAATGCGAAGTAGAAGGCTTAGCTTCAAGTCAATGCGAAACAATTGATTTAGCTTCTAATACTTGTGATAAACATGATTTAGCTTCAACTGCATGCGAATCAAACGAGTTAGCTTCAATTCCAAGGGAAACACATGATTTAACTTCGAATCAATGCGAAGTAGCAGGCTTAGCTTCAAATCAATGTGAAACAAATGGTATAGCTTCAAATACTGTGATAAACATGATTTAGCTTCAACTGCATGCGAATCAAACGAGTTAGCTTCAAATCCAAGGGAAACACGTGATTTAAATTCAAATCAATGCGAAGTAGAAGGCTTAGCTTCAAATCCATGCGATACGAATGATTTAGCTTCAAATACTTGTTATATACATGATTTAGCTTCAAATACATGCGGTAGAAACGAGTTAGCTTCAAATCCATGCGTAACACATGATTTAGTTTTAAATCAAGGCGAAGTGGAAGGCTTATCTTCGAATCAATGCGAAACGAAAGATTTAGCTTCAAATACTTGCCAATATAAGTGATATAGCTTCAAATGCAGGCGAAACACATGGGTTAGCTTCAAATCAATGCGAAGTAGAAGGCTTAGCTTCAAATCCACGCGACACAAATGATTAAGCTTCAAATACTTGCGATATGTGTGATATAGATTCAAATGCAGGCGAAACAAACGAGTTAGCTTCAGGTCCATGCGAAACACATGATTTAACTTCAAATCAAGGTGAAGTAGAATGCTTAGCTTGAAGTCAATGCGAAACAAATGATTTAGATTCAAATACTTGTGATAAACATGATTTAGCTTCAACTGCATGCGAATCGAACGAGTTAGCTTCAAATCCATGGGACACACATGATTTAGCTTCAAATCAATACGAAGTAGTAGGCTTAGCTTCAAATCAATGCGAAACAAATGGTTTGGATTCAGATACTTGTGATCAAAATGATTTAGCTTCAACTGCATGCGAATCAAACGGGTTAGCTTCAAATTCAAGAGAAACACATGATTTAACTTCAAATCAATGCGAAGTAGAAGGCTTAGCTTCAAATCGAAGGGAAACACATGATTTAACTTCAAATCAATGCGAAGTAGAAGGCTTTGCGTCAAAAATGCGAAAGAAATGATTTACCTTCAAATACTTGCGGTTTAAATGAAATAGCTTCAACTGCATGCGAATCAAACGAGTTAGCTTCAAATCCAAGGGAAACACATGATTTAACTTCAAATCAATGCGAAGTAGAAGGCTTAGCTTCAAATTCATGCGAAACAAATGGTTTAGCTTCAAATAGTTGTGATAAACACGATTTAGAGTCAACTGCATGCGAATCAAACGAGTTAGCTTCAAATCCATGGGAAACACATGAGTTAGCTTCAAATCAATGCGAAGTAGAAGGCTTAGCTTCAAATCTATGTGAAACAAATGGTTTAGCTTCAAATACTTGTGATAAACACGATTTAGAGTCAACTGCATGCGAATCAAACGAGTTAGCTTCAAATCCCAGGGAAACACATGTTTTAACTTCAAATCAAAGCGAAGTAGCAGGCTTAGCTTCAAATCCATGCGAAACAAATGATTTACCTTCAAATACCTGCGGTTTAAATGAAATAGCTTCAAATGCAGGCGAAACAAACGAGTTAGCTTGAAGTCCATGGGAAACACATGATTCAGCTTCAAATCAATGCGAAGTGGTAGGCTTAGCTTCAAATCAATGCGAAACAAATGGTTTAGCTACAAATAATAGTGATAAACGTGATTTAGCTTCAACTGCATTCAAATCAAACGAGTTAGCTTCAAATCCTAGCGAAAAACATTATTTAACTTCAAATCAGTGCAAAGTAGTAGGCTTAGCTTCAAATCAATCCGAAGCAAATGATTTAACTTCAAAACCTTGTGATGTTGATAATGTAGCTTCAACCCTATGCGAAACAAACGAGTTAGCTTCAAATCCATGCAAAACACATGGTTTAGCTTCAAATAGTTGTGATAAACACGATTTAGAGTCAACTGCATGCGAATCAAACGAGTTAGCTTCAAATCCATGGGAAACACATGAGTTAGCTTCAAATCAATGCGAAGTAGAAGGCTTAGCTTCAAATCTATGTGAAACAAATGGTTTAGCTTCAAATACTTGTGATAAACACGATTTAGAGTCAACTGCATGCGAATCAAACGAGTTAGTTTCAAATCCCAGGGAAACACATGATTTAACTTCAAATCAAAGCGAAGTAGCAGGCTTAGCTTCAAATCCATGCGAAACAAATGATTTACCTTCAAATACCTGCGGTTTAAATGAAATAGCTTCAAATGCAGGCGAAACAAACGAGTTAGCTTGAAGTCCATGGGAAACACATGATTCAGCTTCAAATCAATGCGAAGTGGTAGGCTTAGCTTCAAATCAATGCGAAACAAATGGTTTAGCTACAAATAATAGTGATAAACGTGATTTAGCTTCAACTGCATTCAAATCAAACGAGTTAGCTTCAAATCCTAGCGAAAAACATTATTTAACTTCAAATCAGTGCAAAGTAGTAGGCTTAGCTTCAAATCAATCCGAAGCAAATGATTTAACTTCAAAACCTTGTGATGTTGATAATGTAGCTTCAACCCTATGCGAAACAATCGAGTTAGCTTCAAATCCATGCAAAACACATGATTTAACTTCATATGCTTGCGATATAAATGAAATAGTTTAAAATGCAGGCGAAACAAACGAGTTTGCTCCCGGGACCCGGAAAACACATGAGTTAGCTTCAAATCAAAGCGAAGTAGGAGGCTCAGCTTCAAATCCATGCGAAACAAATGATTTACCTTCAAATACCTGCGGTTTATATGAAATAGCTTCAAATGCAGGCGAAACAAACGAGTTAGCTTGAAGTCCATGGGAAACACATGACTCAGCTTCAGATCAATGCGAAGTAGTAGGCTTAGCTTCAAATCAATGCGAAACAAATGGTTTAGCTACAAATAATTGTGATAAACATGATATATCTTCAACTGCATGCAAATCAAACGAGTTAGCTTCAAATCCTAGCGAAAAACATTATTTAACTTCAAATCGGTGCAAAGTAGTAGCCTTAGCTTCAAATCAATCCGAAGCAAATGATTTAACTTCAAAACATTGTGATGTTGATAATGTAGCTTCAACCCTATGCGAAACAAACGAGTTAGCTTCAAATCCATTCAAAACACATGATTTAACTTCAAATGCTTGCGATATAAATGAAATAGTTTCAAATGCAGGCGAAACAACGAGTTAGCTTCAAATCCATGGGAAACACATGAGTTAGCTTCAAATCAATGCGAAGTTGAAGGCTTAGCTTCAAATCTATGCGAAACAAATGGTTTAGCTTCAAATACTTGTGATAAACACGATTTAGAGTCAACTGCATGAGAATCAAACGAGTTAGATTCAAATCCAAGGGAAACACATGATTTAACTTCAAATCAATGCGAAGTAGAAGGCTTAGCTTCAAATCCATGCGAAACAAATGATTTACCTTCAAATAGCTGCGGTTTAAATGAAATTCCTTCAAATGCAGACGAAACAAACGAGTTAGCTTCAAATCCATGCGAAGCACATGAGTTAGCTTCAAATCAATGCGAAGTAGTAGGCTTAGCTTCAAATCAATGCGAAACAAATGATTTGGCTTCAAATACTTGTGATAAACATGATTAAGCTTCAACTGCATGCGAATCCAACGAGTTAGCTTCAAATCCAAGGGAAACATATGATTTAACTTCAAATCAATGCGAAGTAGAAGGCTTAGCTTCAAATGTATGTGAAACAAATGGTTTAGCTTCAAATACTTGTGATAAACACGATTTAGAGTCAACTGCATGCGAATCAAACGAGTTAGCTTCAAATCCCAGGGAAACACATGATTTAACTTCAAATCAAAGCGAAGTAGCAGGTTTAGCTTCAAATCCACGCGAAACAAATGATTTACCTTCAAATACCTGCGGTTTAAATGAAATAGCTTCAAATGCAGGCGAAACAAACGAGTTAGCTTGAAGTCCATGGGAAGCACATGATTCAGCTTCAAATCAATGCGAAGTGGTAGGCTTAGCTTCAAATCAATGCGAAACAAATGGTTTAGCTTCCAATACTTGTGATAAACATGACTTAGCTTCAACTGCATGCGAATCGAACGAGTTAGCTTCAAATCCAAGGGAAACACATGATTTAACTTCAAATCAATGCGAAGTAGAAAGCTTTGCTTCAAATCCATGCGAAATAAATGATTTACCTTCAAATACTTGCGGTTTAAATGAAATAGCTTCAAATGCAGGCGAAACAAACGAGTTAGCTTCAAGTCCATGCGAAACACATGATTCAGCTTCAAATCAATGCGAAGTAGTAGGCTTAGCTTCAAGTCAATGCGAAACAAATGGTTTAGCTTCAAATACTTGTGATAAACATGATTAAGCTTCACCTGCATGCGAATCGAACGAGTTAGCGTCAAATCCCACAGAAACGCATGATTTAACTTCAAATCAATGCGAAGTAGTAGGCTTAGCTTCAAATCAATGCGAAACAAATGGGTTAGCTTCAAATACTTGTGATAAACATGATTACAACTGCATGGGAATCAAACGAGTTAGCTTCAAATCCCACAGAAACGCATGATTTAACTTCAAATCAATGCGAAGTAGTAGGCTTAGCTTCAAATCAATGCGAAACAAATAATTTAGCTTCAAATACTTGTGATAAACATGATTAAGCATCAACTGCATGCGAATCGAACGAGTTAGCTTCAAATCCAAGGGAAACACATGATTTAACTTCAAATCAATGCGAAGTAGAAGGCTTTGCTTCAAATCCATGCGCAAGAAATGATTTACCTTCACATACTTGCGGTTTAAATGAAATAGCTTCAAATGCAGGCGAAACAAACGAGTTAGCTTCAAGTCCATGCGAAACACATGATTCAGCTTCAAATCAATGCGAAGTAGTAGGCTTAGCTTCAAATCAATGCGAAACAAATGGTTTAGCTTCAAATACTTGTGATAAACACGATTTAGAGTCAACTGCATGCGAATCAAACGAGTTAGCTTCAAATCCCTGGGAAACACATGATTTAACTTCAAATCAAAGCGAAGTAGCAGGCTTAGCTTCAAATCCATGCGAAACATATGATTTACCTTCAAATACCTGCGGTTTAAATGAAATAGCTTCAAATGCAGGCGAAACAAACGAGTTAGCTTGAAGTCCATGGGAAACACATGATTCAGCTTCAAATCAATGCGAAGTGGTAGGCTTAGCTTCAAATCAATGCGAAACAAATGATTTAGCTTCAAATACTTGTGATAAACATGATTAAGCTTCAACTGCATGCGAATCGAACGAGTTAGCTTCAAATCCAAGGGAAACACATGATTTAACATCAAATCAATGCGAAGTAGAAGGCTTTGCTTCAAATCCATACGCAAGAAATGATTTACCTTCAAATACTTGCGGTTTAAATGAAATAGCTTCAAATGCAGGCGAAACAAACGAGTTAGCTTCAAGTCCATGCGAAACACATGATTCAGCTTCAAATCAATGCGAAGTAGTAGGCTTAGCTTCAAATCAATGCGAGACAAATGGTTTAGCTTCAAATACTTGTGATAAACATGATTTAGCATCAACTGCATGCGAATCAAACGAGTTAGCTTCAAATCCCCGGAAAACACATGATTTGACTTCAAATCAAAGCGAATTAGGAGGCTTAGCTTCAAATCGATGCGAAACAAATGATTTAGCTTCAAATACCTGCGGTTTAAATGAAATAACTTCAAATGTAGGCGAAACAAACGAGTTAGCTTCAAATCCATGGGAAACACATGCGTTAGCTTCAAATCAATGCGAAGTAGAAGGCTTAGCTTCAAATTCATGCTAAACAAATGGTTTAGCTTCAAATAGTTGTGATAAACACGATTTAGAGTCAACTGCAAGCGAATCAAACGAGTTAGCTTCAAATCCATGGGAAACACATGATTCAGCTTCAAATCAACGCGAAGTAGTAGGCTTAGCTTCAAATCAATGCGAAACAAATGGTTTAGCTTCAAATACTTGTGATAAACATGATTTAGCATCAACTGCATGCGAATCAAACGAGTTAGCTTCAAATCCCCGGAAAACACATGATTTGACTTCAAATCAAAGCGAATTAGGAGGCTTAGCTTCAAATCGATGCGAAACAAATGATTTACCTTCAAATACCTGCGGTTTAAATGAAATAACTTCAAATGCAGGCGAAACAAACGAGTTAGCTTGAAGTCCATGGGAAACACATGCGTTAGCTTCAAATCAATGCGAAGTAGAAGGCTTAGCTTCAAATTCAGGCGAAACAAATGGTTTATCTTCAAATAGTTGTGATAAACACGTTTTAGAGTCAACTGCATGCGAATCAAACGAGTTAGCTTCAAATCCATGGGAAACACATGAGTTAGCTTCAAATCAATGCGAAGTAGAAGGCTTAGCTTCAAATCTATGCGAAACAAATGGTTTAGCTTCAAATACTTGTGATAAACACGATTTAGAGTCAACTGCATGCGAATCAAACGAGTTAGCTTCAAATCCCAGGGAAACACATGATTTAACTTCAAATCGAAGCGAAGTAGGAGGCTTAGCTTCAAATCCATGCGAAAAAAATGATTTACCTTCAAATACCTGCGGTTTATATGAAATAGCTTCAAATGCAGGCGAAACAAACGAGTTAGCTTGAAGTCCATGGGAAACACATGCGTTAGCTTCAAATCAATGCGAAGTAGAAAGCTTTGCTTCAAATCCATGCGAAATAAATGATTTACCTTCAAATACTTGCGGTTTAAATGAAATAGCTTCAAATGCAGGCGAAACAAACGAGTTAGCTTCAAGTCCATGCGAAACACATGATTCAGCTTCAAATCAATGCGAAGTAGTAGGCTTAGCTTCAAGTCAATGCGAAACAAATGGTTTAGCTTCAAATACTTGTGATAAACATGATTAAGCTTCACCTGCATGCGAATCGAACGAGTTAGCGTCAAATCCCACAGAAACGCATGATTTAACTTCAAATCAATGCGAAGTAGTAGGCTTAGCTTCAAATCAATGCGAAACAAATGGGTTAGCTTCAAATACTTGTGATAAACATGATTACAACTGCATGGGAATCAAACGAGTTAGCTTCAAATCCCACAGAAACGCATGATTTAACTTCAAATCAATGCGAAGTAGTAGGCTTAGCTTCAAATCAATGCGAAACAAATAATTTAGCTTCAAATACTTGTGATAAACATGATTAAGCATCAACTGCATGCGAATCGAACGAGTTAGCTTCAAATCCAAGGGAAACACATGATTTAACTTCAAATCAATGCGAAGTAGAAGGCTTTGCTTCAAATCCATGCGCAAGAAATGATTTACCTTCACATACTTGCGGTTTAAATGAAATAGCTTCAAATGCAGGCGAAACAAACGAGTTAGCTTCAAGTCCATGCGAAACACATGATTCAGCTTCAAATCAATGCGAAGTAGTAGGCTTAGCTTCAAATCAATGCGAAACAAATGGTTTAGCTTCAAATACTTGTGATAAACACGATTTAGAGTCAACTGCATGCGAATCAAACGAGTTAGCTTCAAATCCCTGGGAAACACATGATTTAACTTCAAATCAAAGCGAAGTAGCAGGCTTAGCTTCAAATCCATGCGAAACATATGATTTACCTTCAAATACCTGCGGTTTAAATGAAATAGCTTCAAATGCAGGCGAAACAAACGAGTTAGCTTGAAGTCCATGGGAAACACATGATTCAGCTTCAAATCAATGCGAAGTGGTAGGCTTAGCTTCAAATCAATGCGAAACAAATGATTTAGCTTCAAATACTTGTGATAAACATGATTAAGCTTCAACTGCATGCGAATCGAACGAGTTAGCTTCAAATCCAAGGGAAACACATGATTTAACATCAAATCAATGCGAAGTAGAAGGCTTTGCTTCAAATCCATACGCAAGAAATGATTTACCTTCAAATACTTGCGGTTTAAATGAAATAGCTTCAAATGCAGGCGAAACAAACGAGTTAGCTTCAAGTCCATGCGAAACACATGATTCAGCTTCAAATCAATGCGAAGTAGTAGGCTTAGCTTCAAATCAATGCGAGACAAATGGTTTAGCTTCAAATACTTGTGATAAACATGATTTAGCATCAACTGCATGCGAATCAAACGAGTTAGCTTCAAATCCCCGGAAAACACATGATTTGACTTCAAATCAAAGCGAATTAGGAGGCTTAGCTTCAAATCGATGCGAAACAAATGATTTAGCTTCAAATACCTGCGGTTTAAATGAAATAACTTCAAATGTAGGCGAAACAAACGAGTTAGCTTCAAATCCATGGGAAACACATGCGTTAGCTTCAAATCAATGCGAAGTAGAAGGCTTAGCTTCAAATTCATGCAAAACAAATGGTTTAGCTTCAAATAGTTGTGATAAACACGATTTAGAGTCAACTGCAAGCGAATCAAACGAGTTAGCTTCAAATCCATGGGAAACACATGATTCAGCTTCAAATCAACGCGAAGTAGTAGGCTTAGCTTCAAATCAATGCGAAACAAATGGTTTAGCTTCAAATACTTGTGATAAACATGATTTAGCATCAACTGCATGCGAATCAAACGAGTTAGCTTCAAATCCCCGGAAAACACATGATTTGACTTCAAATCAAAGCGAATTAGGAGGCTTAGCTTCAAATCGATGCGAAACAAATGATTTACCTTCAAATACCTGCGGTTTAAATGAAATAACTTCAAATGCAGGCGAAACAAACGAGTTAGCTTGAAGTCCATGGGAAACACATGCGTTAGCTTCAAATCAATGCGAAGTAGAAGGCTTAGCTTCAAATTCAGGCGAAACAAATGGTTTATCTTCAAATAGTTGTGATAAACACGTTTTAGAGTCAACTGCATGCGAATCAAACGAGTTAGCTTCAAATCCATGGGAAACACATGAGTTAGCTTCAAATCAATGCGAAGTAGAAGGCTTAGCTTCAAATCTATGCGAAACAAATGGTTTAGCTTCAAATACTTGTGATAAACACGATTTAGAGTCAACTGCATGCGAATCAAACGAGTTAGCTTCAAATCCCAGGGAAACACATGATTTAACTTCAAATCGAAGCGAAGTAGGAGGCTTAGCTTCAAATCCATGCGAAAAAAATGATTTACCTTCAAATACCTGCGGTTTATATGAAATAGCTTCAAATGCAGGCGAAACAAACGAGTTAGCTTGAAGTCCATGGGAAACACATGCGTTAGCTTCAAATCAATGCGAAGTAGAAGGCTTAGCTTCAAATTCATGCGAAACAAATGGTTTATCTTCAAATACTTGTGATAAACGCGATTTAGAATCAACTGCATGAGAATCAAACCTGTTAGCTTCAAATCGCAGGAAAACACATGACTTAACTTCAAATCAATGCGAAGTAGGAGGCTTAGCTTCAAATCCATGCGAAACATGTGGTGTAGTTTCAAATACTTGTGATAAACGGGATTTGGAGTCAACTGCATGCGAATCAAACGAGTTAGCTTCAAATCCCAGGAAAACACATGATTTAACTTCAAATCAAAGCGAAGTCGGAGGCTCAGCTTCAAATCCATGCGAAACAAATGATTTACCTTCAAATACCTGCGGTTTAAATGAAATAGCTTCAAATGCAGGCGAAAAAAACGAGTTAGCTTGAAGTCCGTGCGAAACACATGATTCAGCTTCAAATCAATGCGAAGTAGTAGGCTTAGCTTCAAATCCATGCGAAACTAATGATTTACCTTCAAATACCTGCGGTTTAAATGAAATAGCTTCAAATGCAGGCGAAAAAAACGAGTTAGCATCAAATCCATGCGAAACACATGATTTAACTTTAAATCAAGGTGAAGTAGAATGCTTAGCTTGAAGTCAATGCGAAACAAATGATTTAGCTTCAAATACTTGTGATAAACATGATTTAGCTTCAACGGCATGCGAATCGAACGAGTTAGCTTCAAATCCAAGGGACACACATGATTTAACTTCAAATCAATACGAAGTAGTAGGCTTAGCTTCAAATCAATGCGAAACAAATGGTTTGGATTCAGATACTTGTGATCAAAATGATTTAGCTTCAACTGCATGCGAATCAAACGGGTTATCTTCAACTTCGAAAGAAACACATGATTTAACTTCAAATCAATGCGAAGTAGAAGGCTTAGCTTCAAATCGAAGGGAAACACATGATTTAACTTCAAATCAATGCGAAGTAGAAGGCTTAGCTTGAAATCGAAGGGAAACACATGATTTAACTTCAAATCAATGCGAAGTAGAAGCTTTGCGTCAAAAATGCGAAAGCAATGATTTACCTTCAAATACTTGCGGTTTAAATGAAATAGCTTCAACTGCATGCGAATCAAACGAGTTAGCTTCAAATCCAAGGGAAACACATGATTTAACTTCAAATCAATGCGAATGGGTAGAATTAGCTTCAAATCCATGCGAATCAAATGATTTACCTTCAAATACCTGTGATTTAAATGAAATAACTTCAAATGCAGGCGAAACAAGTGGTTTAGCTTCAAATACTTGTGATAAACGCGATTTAGAGTCTACTGCATGAGAATCAAACCCGTTAGCTTCAAATCGCAGGAAACACATGACTAACTTCAATCAATGCGAAGTAGGAGGCTTAGCTTCAAATGCATGCGAAACATGTGATGTAGTTTCAAATACTTGTGAAAAACGGGATTTGGAGTCAACTGCATGCGAATCAAACGAGTTAGCTTTCAAATCCAGGAAAACACATGATTTAACTTCAAAATCAAAGCGAAGTCGGAGGCTCAGCTTCAAATCCATGCGAAACAAATGATTTACCTTCAGATACCTGCGGTTTAAATGAAATAGCTTCAAATGCAGGCGAAAAAAACGAGTTAGCTTGAAGTCCATGCGAAACACATGATTCAGCTTCAAATCAAAGCGAATTAGTAGGCTTAGCTTCAAATCCATGCGAAACAAATGATTTACCTTCAAATACCTGCGGTTTAAATGAAATAGCTTCAAATGCAGGCGAAAAAAACGAGTTAGCATCAAATCCATGCGAAACACATGATTTAACTTCAAATCAAGGTGAAGTAGAATGCTTAGCTTGAAGTCAATGCGAAACAAATGATTTAGCTTCAAATACTTGTGATAAACATGATTTAGCTTCAACAGCATGCGAATCGAACGAGTTAGCTTCAAATCCAAGGGACACACATGATTTAACTTCAAATCAATACGAAGTAGTAGGCTTAGCTTCAAATCAATGCGAAACAAATGGTTGGATTCAGATACTTGTGATCAAAATGATTTAGCTTTAACTGCATGCGAATCAAACGGGTTAGCTTCAAATTCAAGAGAAACACATGAATTAACTTCAAATCAATGCGAGTAGAAGGCTTAGCTTCAAATCGAAGGGAAACACATGATTTAACTTCAAATCAATGCGAAGTAGAAGGCTTTGCGTCAAAAATGCGAAAGAAATGATTTACCTTTCAAATACTTGCGGTTTAAATGAAATAGCTTCAACTGCATGCGAATCAAACGAGTTAGCTTCAAATCCAAGGGAAACACATGATTTAACTTCAAATCAATGCGAAGTAGAAGGCTTAGCTTCAAGTCAATGCGAAACAATTGATTTAGCTTCTAATACTTGTGATAAACATGATTTAGCTTCAACTGCATGCGAATCAAACGAGTTAGCTTCAATTCCAAGGGAAACACATGATTTAACTTCGAATCAATGCGAAGTAGCAGGCTTAGCTTCAAATCAATGTGAAACAAATGGTATAGCTTCAAATACTGTGATAAACATGATTTAGCTTCAACTGCATGCGAATCAAACGAGTTAGCTTCAAATCCAAGGGAAACACGTGATTTAAATTCAAATCAATGCGAAGTAGAAGGCTTAGCTTCAAATCCATGCGATACGAATGATTTAGCTTCAAATACTTGTTATATACATGATTTAGCTTCAAATACATGCGGTAGAAACGAGTTAGCTTCAAATCCATGCGTAACACATGATTTAGTTTTAAATCAAGGCGAAGTGGAAGGCTTATCTTCGAATCAATGCGAAACGAAAGATTTAGCTTCAAATACTTGCCAATATAAGTGATATAGCTTCAAATGCAGGCGAAACACATGGGTTAGCTTCAAATCAATGCGAAGTAGAAGGCTTAGCTTCAAATCCACGCGACACAAATGATTAAGCTTCAAATACTTGCGATATGTGTGATATAGATTCAAATGCAGGCGAAACAAACGAGTTAGCTTCAGGTCCATGCGAAACACATGATTTAACTTCAAATCAAGGTGAAGTAGAATGCTTAGCTTGAAGTCAATGCGAAACAAATGATTTAGATTCAAATACTTGTGATAAACATGATTTAGCTTCAACTGCATGCGAATCGAACGAGTTAGCTTCAAATCCATGGGACACACATGATTTAGCTTCAAATCAATACGAAGTAGTAGGCTTAGCTTCAAATCAATGCGAAACAAATGGTTTGGATTCAGATACTTGTGATCAAAATGATTTAGCTTCAACTGCATGCGAATCAAACGGGTTAGCTTCAAATTCAAGAGAAACACATGATTTAACTTCAAATCAATGCGAAGTAGAAGGCTTAGCTTCAAATCGAAGGGAAACACATGATTTAACTTCAAATCAATGCGAAGTAGAAGGCTTTGCGTCAAAAATGCGAAAGAAATGATTTACCTTCAAATACTTGCGGTTTAAATGAAATAGCTTCAACTGCATGCGAATCAAACGAGTTAGCTTCAAATCCAAGGGAAACACATGATTTAACTTCAAATCAATGCGAAGTAGAAGGCTTAGCTTCAAATTCATGCGAAACAAATGGTTTAGCTTCAAATAGTTGTGATAAACACGATTTAGAGTCAACTGCATGCGAATCAAACGAGTTAGCTTCAAATCCATGGGAAACACATGAGTTAGCTTCAAATCAATGCGAAGTAGAAGGCTTAGCTTCAAATCTATGTGAAACAAATGGTTTAGCTTCAAATACTTGTGATAAACACGATTTAGAGTCAACTGCATGCGAATCAAACGAGTTAGCTTCAAATCCCAGGGAAACACATGTTTTAACTTCAAATCAAAGCGAAGTAGCAGGCTTAGCTTCAAATCCATGCGAAACAAATGATTTACCTTCAAATACCTGCGGTTTAAATGAAATAGCTTCAAATGCAGGCGAAACAAACGAGTTAGCTTGAAGTCCATGGGAAACACATGATTCAGCTTCAAATCAATGCGAAGTGGTAGGCTTAGCTTCAAATCAATGCGAAACAAATGGTTTAGCTACAAATAATAGTGATAAACGTGATTTAGCTTCAACTGCATTCAAATCAAACGAGTTAGCTTCAAATCCTAGCGAAAAACATTATTTAACTTCAAATCAGTGCAAAGTAGTAGGCTTAGCTTCAAATCAATCCGAAGCAAATGATTTAACTTCAAAACCTTGTGATGTTGATAATGTAGCTTCAACCCTATGCGAAACAAACGAGTTAGCTTCAAATCCATGCAAAACACATGGTTTAGCTTCAAATAGTTGTGATAAACACGATTTAGAGTCAACTGCATGCGAATCAAACGAGTTAGCTTCAAATCCATGGGAAACACATGAGTTAGCTTCAAATCAATGCGAAGTAGAAGGCTTAGCTTCAAATCTATGTGAAACAAATGGTTTAGCTTCAAATACTTGTGATAAACACGATTTAGAGTCAACTGCATGCGAATCAAACGAGTTAGTTTCAAATCCCAGGGAAACACATGATTTAACTTCAAATCAAAGCGAAGTAGCAGGCTTAGCTTCAAATCCATGCGAAACAAATGATTTACCTTCAAATACCTGCGGTTTAAATGAAATAGCTTCAAATGCAGGCGAAACAAACGAGTTAGCTTGAAGTCCATGGGAAACACATGATTCAGCTTCAAATCAATGCGAAGTGGTAGGCTTAGCTTCAAATCAATGCGAAACAAATGGTTTAGCTACAAATAATAGTGATAAACGTGATTTAGCTTCAACTGCATTCAAATCAAACGAGTTAGCTTCAAATCCTAGCGAAAAACATTATTTAACTTCAAATCAGTGCAAAGTAGTAGGCTTAGCTTCAAATCAATCCGAAGCAAATGATTTAACTTCAAAACCTTGTGATGTTGATAATGTAGCTTCAACCCTATGCGAAACAATCGAGTTAGCTTCAAATCCATGCAAAACACATGATTTAACTTCATATGCTTGCGATATAAATGAAATAGTTTAAAATGCAGGCGAAACAAACGAGTTTGCTTCAAATCCATGGGAAACACATGAGTTAGCTTCAAATCAAAGCGAAGTAGGAGGCTCAGCTTCAAATCCATGCGAAACAAATGATTTACCTTCAAATACCTGCGGTTTATATGAAATAGCTTCAAATGCAGGCGAAACAAACGAGTTAGCTTGAAGTCCATGGGAAACACATGACTCAGCTTCAGATCAATGCGAAGTAGTAGGCTTAGCTTCAAATCAATGCGAAACAAATGGTTTAGCTACAAATAATTGTGATAAACATGATATATCTTCAACTGCATGCAAATCAAACGAGTTAGCTTCAAATCCTAGCGAAAAACATTATTTAACTTCAAATCGGTGCAAAGTAGTAGCCTTAGCTTCAAATCAATCCGAAGCAAATGATTTAACTTCAAAACATTGTGATGTTGATAATGTAGCTTCAACCCTATGCGAAACAAACGAGTTAGCTTCAAATCCATTCAAAACACATGATTTAACTTCAAATGCTTGCGATATAAATGAAATAGTTTCAAATGCAGGCGAAACAAACGAGTTAGCTTCAAATCCATGGGAAACACATGAGTTAGCTTCAAATCAATGCGAAGTTGAAGGCTTAGCTTCAAATCTATGCGAAACAAATGGTTTAGCTTCAAATACTTGTGATAAACACGATTTAGAGTCAACTGCATGAGAATCAAACGAGTTAGATTCAAATCCAAGGGAAACACATGATTTAACTTCAAATCAATGCGAAGTAGAAGGCTTAGCTTCAAATCCATGCGAAACAAATGATTTACCTTCAAATAGCTGCGGTTTAAATGAAATTCCTTCAAATGCAGACGAAACAAACGAGTTAGCTTCAAATCCATGCGAAGCACATGAGTTAGCTTCAAATCAATGCGAAGTAGTAGGCTTAGCTTCAAATCAATGCGAAACAAATGATTTGGCTTCAAATACTTGTGATAAACATGATTAAGCTTCAACTGCATGCGAATCCAACGAGTTAGCTTCAAATCCAAGGGAAACATATGATTTAACTTCAAATCAATGCGAAGTAGAAGGCTTAGCTTCAAATGTATGTGAAACAAATGGTTTAGCTTCAAATACTTGTGATAAACACGATTTAGAGTCAACTGCATGCGAATCAAACGAGTTAGCTTCAAATCCCAGGGAAACACATGATTTAACTTCAAATCAAAGCGAAGTAGCAGGTTTAGCTTCAAATCCACGCGAAACAAATGATTTACCTTCAAATACCTGCGGTTTAAATGAAATAGCTTCAAATGCAGGCGAAACAAACGAGTTAGCTTGAAGTCCATGGGAAGCACATGATTCAGCTTCAAATCAATGCGAAGTGGTAGGCTTAGCTTCAAATCAATGCGAAACAAATGGTTTAGCTTCCAATACTTGTGATAAACATGACTTAGCTTCAACTGCATGCGAATCGAACGAGTTAGCTTCAAATCCAAGGGAAACACATGATTTAACTTCAAATCAATGCGAAGTAGAAAGCTTTGCTTCAAATCCATGCGAAATAAATGATTTACCTTCAAATACTTGCGGTTTAAATGAAATAGCTTCAAATGCAGGCGAAACAAACGAGTTAGCTTCAAGTCCATGCGAAACACATGATTCAGCTTCAAATCAATGCGAAGTAGTAGGCTTAGCTTCAAGTCAATGCGAAACAAATGGTTTAGCTTCAAATACTTGTGATAAACATGATTAAGCTTCACCTGCATGCGAATCGAACGAGTTAGCGTCAAATCCCACAGAAACGCATGATTTAACTTCAAATCAATGCGAAGTAGTAGGCTTAGCTTCAAATCAATGCGAAACAAATGGGTTAGCTTCAAATACTTGTGATAAACATGATTACAACTGCATGGGAATCAAACGAGTTAGCTTCAAATCCCACAGAAACGCATGATTTAACTTCAAATCAATGCGAAGTAGTAGGCTTAGCTTCAAATCAATGCGAAACAAATAATTTAGCTTCAAATACTTGTGATAAACATGATTAAGCATCAACTGCATGCGAATCGAACGAGTTAGCTTCAAATCCAAGGGAAACACATGATTTAACTTCAAATCAATGCGAAGTAGAAGGCTTTGCTTCAAATCCATGCGCAAGAAATGATTTACCTTCACATACTTGCGGTTTAAATGAAATAGCTTCAAATGCAGGCGAAACAAACGAGTTAGCTTCAAGTCCATGCGAAACACATGATTCAGATTCAAATCAATGCGAAGTAGTAGGCTTAGCTTCAAATCAATGCGAAACAAATGGTTTAGCTTCAAATACTTGTGATAAACACGATTTAGAGTCAACTGCATGCGAATCAAACGAGTTAGCTTCAAATCCCTGGGAAACACATGATTTAACTTCAAATCAAAGCGAAGTAGCAGGCTTAGCTTCAAATCCATGCGAAACAAATGATTTACCTTCAAATACCTGCGGTTTAAATGAAATAGCTTCAAATGCAGGCGAAACAAACGAGTTAGCTTGAAGTCCATGGGAAACACATGATTCAGCTTCAAATCAATGCGAAGTGGTAGGCTTAGCTTCAAATCAATGCGAAACAAATGATTTAGCTTCAAATACTTGTGATAAACATGATTAAGCTTCAACTGCATGCGAATCGAACGAGTTAGCTTCAAATCCAAGGGAAACACATGATTTAACATCAAATCAATGCGAAGTAGAAGGCTTTGCTTCAAATCCATACGCAAGAAATGATTTACCTTCAAATACTTGCGGTTTAAATGAAATAGCTTCAAATGCAGGCGAAACAAACGAGTTAGCTTCAAGTCCATGCGAAACACATGATTCAGCTTCAAATCAATGCGAAGTAGTAGGCTTAGCTTCAAATCAATGCGAGACAAATGGTTTAGCTTCAAATACTTGTGATAAACATGATTTAGCATCAACTGCATGCGAATCAAACGAGTTAGCTTCAAATCCCCGGAAAACACATGATTTGACTTCAAATCAAAGCGAATTAGGAGGCTTAGCTTCAAATCGATGCGAAACAAATGATTTAGCTTCAAATACCTGCGGTTTAAATGAAATAACTTCAAATGTAGGCGAAACAAACGAGTTAGCTTCAAATCCATGGGAAACACATGCGTTAGCTTCAAATCAATGCGAAGTAGAAGGCTTAGCTTCAAATTCATGCAAAACAAATGGTTTAGCTTCAAATAGTTGTGATAAACACGATTTAGAGTCAACTGCAAGCGAATCAAACGAGTTAGCTTCAAATCCATGGGAAACACATGATTCAGCTTCAAATCAATGCGAAGTAGTAGGCTTAGCTTCAAATCAATGCGAAACAAATGGTTTAGCTTCAAATACTTGTGATAAACATGATTTAGCATCAACTGCATGCGAATCAAACGAGTTAGCTTCAAATCCCCGGAAAACACATGATTTGACTTCAAATCAAAGCGAATTAGGAGGCTTAGCTTCAAATCGATGCGAAACAAATGATTTACCTTCAAATACCTGCGGTTTAAATGAAATAACTTCAAATGCAGGCGAAACAAACGAGTTAGCTTGAAGTCCATGGGAAACACATGCGTTAGCTTCAAATCAATGCGAAGTAGAAGGCTTAGCTTCAAATTCAGGCGAAACAAATGGTTTATCTTCAAATAGTTGTGATAAACACGTTTTAGAGTCAACTGCATGCGAATCAAACGAGTTAGCTTCAAATCCATGGGAAACACATGAGTTAGCTTCAAATCAATGCGAAGTAGAAGGCTTAGCTTCAAATCTATGCGAAACAAATGGTTTAGCTTCAAATACTTGTGATAAACACGATTTAGAGTCAACTGCATGCGAATCAAACGAGTTAGCTTCAAATCCCAGGGAAACACATGATTTAACTTCAAATCGAAGCGAAGTAGGAGGCTTAGCTTCAAATCCATGCGAAAAAAATGATTTACCTTCAAATACCTGCGGTTTATATGAAATAGCTTCAAATGCAGGCGAAACAAACGAGTTAGCTTGAAGTCCATGGGAAACACATGCGTTAGCTTCAAATCAATGCGAAGTAGAAGGCTTAGCTTCAAATTCATGCGAAACAAATGGTTTATCTTCAAATAGTTGTGATAAACACGATTTAGAGTCAACTGCATGCGAATCAAACGAGTTAGCTTCAAATCCATGGGAAACACATGATTCAGCTTCAGATCAATGCGAAGTAGTAGGCTTAGCTTCAAATCAATGCGAAACAAATGGTTTAGCTACAAATAATTGTGATAAACATGATTTATCTTCAACTGCATGCAAATCAAACGAGTTAGCTTCAAATCCTAGCGAAAAACATTATTTAACTTCAAATGCTTGCGATATAAATGACATAGTTTCAAATGCAGGCGAAACAAACGAGTTAGCTTCAAATCCATGGGAAACACATGAGTTAGCTTCAAATCAATGCGAAGTTGAAGGCTTAGCTTCAAATTTATGCGAAACAAATGGTTTAGCTTCAAATACTTGTGATAAACACGATTTAGAGTCAAGTGCATTGCGAATCAAACGAGTTAGATTCAAATCCAAGGGAAACACATGATTTAACTTCAAATCAATGCGAAGTAGAAGGCTTAGCTTCAAATCCATGCGGAACAAACGATTTAGCTTCAAATACTTGTGATAAACGGGATATAGCTTCAACTGCATGCGAATCAAACGAGTTAGCTTCAAATCCCAGGAAAACACATGATTTAACTTCTACTCAAAGCGAAGTAGGAAGCTTAGATTCAAATCCATGCGAAACAAATGATTTACCTTCAAATACCTGCGGTTTAAATGAAATAGCTTCAAATGCAGGCGAAACAAACGAGTTAGCTTGAAGTCCATGGGAAACACATGATTCAGCTTCAAATCAATGCGAAGTAGTAGGCTTAGCTTCAAATCAATGCGAAACAAATGGGTTAGCTTCAAATACTTGTGATAAACATGATTACAACTGCATGGGAATCAAACGAGTTAGCTTCAAATCCCACAGAAACGCATGATTTAACTTCAAATCAATGCGAAGTAGTAGGCTTAGCTTCAAATCAATGCGAAACAAATAATTTAGCTTCAAATACTTGTGATAAACATGATTAAGCATCAACTGCATGCGAATCGAACGAGTTAGCTTCAAATCCAAGGGAAACACATGATTTAACTTCAAATCAATGCGAAGTAGAAGGCTTTGCTTCAAATCCATGCGCAAGAAATGATTTACCTTCACATACTTGCGGTTTAAATGAAATAGCTTCAAATGCAGGCGAAACAAACGAGTTAGCTTCAAGTCCATGCGAAACACATGATTCAGCTTCAAATCAATGCGAAGTAGTAGGCTTAGCTTCAAATCAATGCGAAACAAATGGTTTAGCTTCAAATACTTGTGATAAACACGATTTAGAGTCAACTGCATGCGAATCAAACGAGTTAGCTTCAAATCCCTGGGAAACACATGATTTAACTTCAAATCAAAGCGAAGTAGCAGGCTTAGCTTCAAATCCATGCGAAACAAATGATTTACCTTCAAATACCTGCGGTTTAAATGAAATAGCTTCAAATGCAGGCGAAACAAACGAGTTAGCTTGAAGTCCATGGGAAACACATGATTCAGCTTCAAATCAATGCGAAGTGGTAGGCTTAGCTTCAAATCAATGCGAAACAAATGATTTAGCTTCAAATACTTGTGATAAACATGATTAAGCTTCAACTGCATGCGAATCGAACGAGTTAGCTTCAAATCCAAGGGAAACACATGATTTAACATCAAATCAATGCGAAGTAGAAGGCTTTGCTTCAAATCCATACGCAAGAAATGATTTACCTTCAAATACTTGCGGTTTAAATGAAATAGCTTCAAATGCAGGCGAAACAAACGAGTTAGCTTCAAGTCCATGCGAAACACATGATTCAGCTTCAAATCAATGCGAAGTAGTAGGCTTAGCTTCAAATCAATGCGAGACAAATGGTTTAGCTTCAAATACTTGTGATAAACATGATTTAGCATCAACTGCATGCGAATCAAACGAGTTAGCTTCAAATCCCCGGAAAACACATGATTTGACTTCAAATCAAAGCGAATTAGGAGGCTTAGCTTCAAATCGATGCGAAACAAATGATTTAGCTTCAAATACCTGCGGTTTAAATGAAATAACTTCAAATGTAGGCGAAACAAACGAGTTAGCTTCAAATCCATGGGAAACACATGCGTTAGCTTCAAATCAATGCGAAGTAGAAGGCTTAGCTTCAAATTCATGCAAAACAAATGGTTTAGCTTCAAATAGTTGTGATAAACACGATTTAGAGTCAACTGCAAGCGAATCAAACGAGTTAGCTTCAAATCCATGGGAAACACATGATTCAGCTTCAAATCAATGCGAAGTAGTAGGCTTAGCTTCAAATCAATGCGAAACAAATGGTTTAGCTTCAAATACTTGTGATAAACATGATTTAGCATCAACTGCATGCGAATCAAACGAGTTAGCTTCAAATCCCCGGAAAACACATGATTTGACTTCAAATCAAAGCGAATTAGGAGGCTTAGCTTCAAATCGATGCGAAACAAATGATTTACCTTCAAATACCTGCGGTTTAAATGAAATAACTTCAAATGCAGGCGAAACAAACGAGTTAGCTTCAAATCCATGGGAAACACATGCGTTAGCTTCAAATCAATGCGAAGTAGAAGGCTTAGCTTCAAATTCATGCAAAACAAATGGTTTAGCTTCAAATAGTTGTGATAAACACGATTTAGAGTCAACTGCATGCGAATCAAACGAGTTAGCTTCAAATCCATGGGAAACACATGAGTTAGCTTCAAATCAATGCGAAGTAGAAGGCTTAGCTTCAAATCTATGCGAAACAAATGGTTTAGCTTCAAATACTTGTGATAAACACGATTTAGAGTCAACTGCATGCGAATCAAACGAGTTAGCTTCAAATCCCAGGGAAACACATGATTTAACTTCAAATCAAAGCGAAGTAGGAGGCTTAGCTTCAAATCCATGCGAAACAAATGATTTCCCTTCAAATACCTGCGGTTTAAATGAAATAGCTTCAAATGCAGGCGAAACAAACGAGTTAGCTTGAAGTCCATGGGAAACACATGCGTTAGCTTCAAATCAATGCGAAGTAGAAGGCTTAGCTTCAAATTCATGCGAAACAAATGGTTTATCTTCAAATAGTTGTGATAAACACGATTTAGAGTCAACTGCATGCGAATCAAACGAGTTAGCTTCAAATCCATGGGAAACACATGAGTTAGCTTCAAATCAATGCGAAGTAGAAGGCTTAGCTTCAAATCTATGCGAAACAAATGGTTTAGCTTCAAATACTTGTGATAAACACGATTTAGAGTCAACTGCATGCGAATCAAACGAGTTAGCTTCAAATCCCAGGGAAACACATGATTTAACTTCAAATCGAAGCGAAGTAGGAGGCTTAGCTTCAAATCCATGCGAAAAAAATGATTTACCTTCAAATACCTGCGGTTTATATGAAATAGCTTCAAATGCAGGCGAAACAAACGAGTTAGCTTGAAGTCCATGGGAAACACATGCGTTAGCTTCAAATCAATACGAAGTAGAAGGCTTAGCTTCAAATTTATGCGAAACAAATGGTTTAGCTTCAAATACTTGTGATAAACACGATTTAGAGTCAAGTGCATTGCGAATCAAACGAGTTAGATTCAAATCCAATGGAAACACATGATTTAACTTCAAATCAATGCGAAGTAGAAGGCTTAGCTTCAAATCCATGCGAAACAAACGATTTAGCTTCAAATACTTGTGATAAACGGGATATAGCTTCAACTGCATGCGAATCAAACGAGTTAGCTTCAAATCCCAGGAAAACACATGATTTAACTTCTACTCAAAGCGAAGTAGGAAGCTTAGATTCAAATCCATGCGAAACAAATGATTTACCTTCAAATACCTGCGGTTTAACTGAAATAGCTTCAAATGCAGGCGAAACAAACGAGTTAGCTTGAAGTCCATGGGAAACACATGATTCAGCTTCAAATCAATGCGAAGTAGTAGGCTTAGCTTCAAATCAATGCGAAACAAATGGTTTAGCTACAAATAATTGTGATAAACATGATTTAGCTTCAACTGCATGCAAATCAAACGAGTTAGCTTCAAATCCTAGCGAAAATCATTATTTAACTTCAAATCAGTGCACAGTAGTAGGCTTAGCTTCAAATCAATCCGAAGCAAATGATTTAACTTCAAAACCTTGTGATGTTGATAATGTAGCTTCAACCCTATGCGAAACAAACGAGTTAGCTTCAAATCCATGCAAAACACATGATTTAACTTCAAATGCTTGCGATATAAATGAAATAGTTTCAAATGCAGGCGAAACAAACGAGTTAGCTTCAAATCCATGGGAAACACATGAGTTAGCTTCAAATCAATGCGAAGTTGAAGGCTTAGCTTCAAATCTATGCGAAACAAATGGTTTAGCTTCAAATTCTTGTGATAAACACGATTTAGAGTCAACTGCAGCGAATCAAACGAGTTAGATTCAAATCCAAGGGAAACACATGATTTAACTTCAAATCAATGCGAAGTAGAAGGCTTAGCTTCAAATCCATGCGAAACAAATGATTTAGCTTCAAATACTTGTGATAAACGGGATTTAGCTTCAACTGCATGCGAATCGAACTAGTTCGCTTCAAATCCAAGAGAAACACATGATTTAACTTCAAATCAAAGCGAAGTAGGAGGCTTAGCTTCAAATCCATGCGAAACAAATGATTTCCCTTCAAATACCTGCGGTTTAAATGAAATAGCTTCAAATGCAGGCGAAACAAACGAGTTAGCTTGAAGTCCATGGGAAACACATGCGTTAACTTCAAATCAATGCGAAGTAGAAGGCTTAGCTTCAAATTCATGCGAAACAAATGGTTTAGCTTCAAATAGTTGTGATAAACACGATTTAGAGTCAACTGCATGCGAATCAAACGAGTTAGCTTCAAATCCCAGGGAAACACATGATTTAACTTCAAATCAAAGCGAAGTAGGAGGCTTAGCTTCAAATCCATGCGAAACAAATGATTTCCCTTCAAATACCTGCGGTTTAAATGAAATAGCTTCAAATGCAGGCGAAACAAACGAGTTAGCTTGAAGTCCATGGGAAACACATGCGTTAACTTCAAATCAATGCGAAGTAGAAGGCTTAGCTTCAAATTCATGCGAAACAAATGGTTTAGCTTCAAATAGTTGTGATAAACACGATTTAGAGTCAACTGCATGCGAATCAAACGAGTTAGCTTCAAATCCATGGGAAACACATGAGTTAGCTTCAAATCAATGCGAAGTAGAAGGCTTAGCTTCAAATCTATGCGAAACAAATGGTTTAGCTTCAAATACTTGTGATAAACACGATTTAGAGTCAACTGCATGCAAATCAAACGAGTTAGCTTCAAATCCCAGGGAAACACATGATTTAAGTTCAAATCGAAGCGAAGTAGGAGGCTTAGCTTCAAATCCATGCGAAAAAAATGATTTACCTTCAAATACCTGCGGTTTATATGAAATAGCTTCAAATGCAGGCGAAACAAACGAGTTAGCTTGAAGTCCATGCGAAACACATGACTCAGCTTCAGATCAATGCGAAGTAGTAGGCTTAGCTTCAAATCAATGCGAAACAAATGGTTTAGCTACAAATAATTGTGATAAACATGATTTATCTTCAACTGCATGCAAATCAAACGAGTTAGCTTCAAATCCTAGCGAAAAACATTATTTAACTTCAAATCAGTGCAAAGTAGTAGGCTTAGCTTCAAATCAATCCGAAGCAAATGATTTAACTTCAAAACCTTGTGATGTTGATAATGTAGCTCCAACCCTATGCGAAACAAACGAGTTAGCTTCAAATCCATGCAAAACACATGATTTAACTTCAAATGCTTGCGATATAAATGACATAGTTTCAAATGCAGGCGAAACAAACGAGTTAGCTTCAAATCCATGGGAAACACATGAGTTAGCTTCAAATCAATGCGAAGTTGAAGGCTTAGCTTCAAATCTATGCGAAACAAATGGTTTAGCTTCAAATACTTGTGATAAACACGATTTAGAGTCAACTGCATGAGAATCAAACGAGTTAGATTCAAATCCAAGGGAAACACATGATTTAACTTCAAATCAATGCAAAGTAGAAGGCTTATCTTCAAATCCATGCGAAACAAATGATTTACCATCAAATACCTGCGGTTTAAATGAAATTCCTTCAAATGCAGACGAAACAAACGAGTTAGCTTCAAATCCATGCGAAGCACATGAGTTAGCTTCAAATCAATGCGAAGTAGAAGGCTTAGCTTCAAATCTATGCGAAACAAATGGTTTAGCTTCAAATACTTGTGATAAACACGATTTAGAGTCAATTGCATGCGAATCAAACGAGTTAGCTTCAAATCCATGGGAAACACATGAGTTAGCTTCAAATCAATGCGAAGTAGTAGACTTAGCTTCAAATCAATGCGAAACAAATGATTTGGCTTCAAATACTTGTGATAAACATAATTAAGCTTCAACTGCATGCGAATCCAACCAGTTAGCTTCAAATCCAAGGGAAACATATGATTTAACTTCAAATCAATGCGAAGTAGAAGGCTTAGCTTCAAATTCATGCGAAACAAATGGTTTAGCTTCAAATAGTTGTGATAAACACGATTTAGAGTCAACTGCATGCGAATCAAACGAGTTAGCTTCAAATCCATGGGAAACACATGAGTTAGCTTCAAATCAATGCGAAGTAGAAGGCTTAGCTTCAAATCTATGTGAAACAAATGGTTTAGCTTCAAATACTTGTGATAAACACGATTTAGAGTCAACTGCATGCGAATCAAACGAGTTAGTTTCAAATCCCAGGGAAACACATGATTTAACTTCTAATCAATGCGAAGTCGAAGGCTTAGCTTCAAATCCATGCGAAACAAACGATTTAGCTTCAAATACTTGTGATAAACGGGATATAGCTTCAACTGCATGCGAATCAAACGAGTTAGCTTCAAATCCCAGGAAAACACATGATTTAACTTCTACTCAAAGCGAAGTAGGAAGCTTAGATTCAAATCCATGCGAAACAAATGATTTACCTTCAAATACCTGCGGTTTAAATGAAATAGCTTCAAATGCAGGCGAAACAAACGAGTTAGCTTGAAGTCCATGGGAAACACATGATTCAGCTTCAAATCAATGCGAAGTAGTAGGCTTAGCTTCAAATCAATGCGAAACAAATGGTTTAGCATCAAATCAATATGAAGTAGAAGGCTTAACTTCAAATCCATGCGAAACATGTGGTTTAGCTTCAAATACTTGTGATAAACGGGATTTAGAGTGAACTTCATGCGAATCAAACGATTAAACTTCAAATCCCAGGGAAACACATGATTTAAATTCAAATCAATACGAAGTAGTAGGCTTAGCTTCAAATAAATGCGAAACAAATGGTTTGGATTCAGAAACTTGTGATCAAAATGATTTAGCTTCAACTGCATGCGAATTAAACGAGTTAGCTTCAAATTCAATAGAAACACATGATTTAACTTCAAATCAATGCGAAGTACAAGGCTTAGCTTCAAATACATGCGAAATAAATGATTTACCTTCAAATACTTGCGGTTTAATTGAAATAGCTTTAAATGCAGGCGAAACAAACGAGTTAGCTTCAAATCCATGCGAAACACATAATTCAGCTTCAAATCAATGCGAAGTAGAAGGCTTTGCTTCAAATCCATACGAAACAAATGATTTACCTTCAAATACTTGCGGTTTAAATGAAATAGCTTCAAATGCAGGCGAAGCAAACGAGTTAGCTTCAAGTCCATGCGAAACACATGATTCAATTTCAAATCAATGCGAAGTAGCAGGCTTAGCTTCAAATCAATGCGAAACAAATGGTTTAGCTTCAAATACTTGTGATAAACATGATTTAGCTTCATCTGCATGCTAATCGAACGAGTTCACTTCAAATCCAAGAGAAACACATGATTTAACTTCAAATCAATGCGAACTAGTAGACTTAGCTTCAAATCAATGCGAAACAAATGATTTAGCTTCAAATAATTGTGATAAACATGATTAAGCTTCAACTGCATGCGAATCAAACGAGTTAGCTTGAATTCCGAGGGAAACACATGATTTAACTTCAAATCATTGCGAAGTAGAAGGCATAACTTCAAATCCATGCGAAACAAATGTTTTGGGTTCAGATACTTGTAATAAACATGATTTAGATGCAACTGCATGCGATTCAAACGAGTTAGCTTCAGATCCAAGAGAAACGCATGATATTAACAACAAATCAATGCGAAGTGGAAGGCTTAGTTTCAAATCCATGCGAAAGAAATGATTTACCTTCAAATACCTGCGGTTTATATGAAATAGATTTAACTTCAAATCAATGCGAAGTAGAAGGCTTAGCTTCAAATCAATGCGAAACAAATGATTTAGCTTCAACTGCATGCGAATCGAACGAGTTAGCTTCAAATCCAAGGGGAACACATGATTTAACTTCAAATCAATACGAAGTAGTAGGATTAGCTTCAAATCAATGCGAAACAAATGGTTTGGATTCAGATACTTGTGATCAAAATGATTTAGCTTCAAATGCATGCGAATCAAACGAGTTAGCTTCCAATTCAATAGAAACACATGATTTAACTTCAAATCAATGCGAAGTAGAAGGCTTAGCTTCAAATACATGCGAAATAAATGATTTACCTTCAAATACTTGCGGTTTAAATGAAATAGTTTTAAATGCAGGCGAAACAAACGAGTTAGCTTCAAATTCCAGCGAAACACATGATTCAGCTTCAAATCAATGCGAAATAGAAGGCTTAGCTTCAAATCCATGCTACACAAATGATTTAGCTTCAAATACTTGAGGTTTAAATGAAATAACTTCAAATGCAGGCGAAAAAACGAGATTGCTTCAAATCCATGCGGGACCCATGATATAGCTTCATATCAATGCAAAAAAAAGATTTAGACTCAAATCAAAGAAAAGTAGATGGCTCGTCTTCAAATCCATGCGAAACAAATGGTTTAGCCTCAAATACTTGTGATATACATGATTTAGATTCAACTGCATGCGAAACAAACGAGGTAGCTTCAAATCAATGCGAAACACATTATTTAGCTTCAAATTCATTCGGAACACATGGTTTAGCTTAATATTCTTGCGAAACAAATGGTTTAGCTTGAAATACTTGTGATATACATGATTTAGCTTCAACTGCATGCGAAACAAACTTGTTAGCTTCAAATCCAAGCGAAACAAATGATTCAACTTCAAATCAATGCGAAGTAGAAGGCCCATCTTCGAATCCTCACGAAACAGATGGTTAACTTCAAGTACTTGTGATATACGTGATTTAGCTTCAACAGCATGCGAAACAAACGCGTTAGCTTCAAATCCATGCGAAACAAATGATTTAGCTTCAAATACTTGTGATTAACATGATTTAGCTTCAACTGCATGCGAATCAAACGAGTTAGCTTCAAATATCAGGGAAACACATGATTTAAGTTCAAATCAAAGCGAAGTAGGAGGCTTATCTTCAAATCCATGCGAAACAAATGATTTACCTTCAAATACCTGCGGTTTTTAATGAAATAGCTTCAAATGCAGGCGAAAAAAACGAGTTAGCATCAAATCCAAGCGAAGCACATGATCTAGCATCAAATCAATATGAAGTAGAAGGCTTAGCTTCAAATCCATGCGAAACATGTGGTTTAGCTTCAAATACTTGTGATAAACGGGATTTAGAGTAAACGGCATGCGAATCAAACGAGTTAGCTTCAAATCCCAGGGAAACACATGATTTAACTTCAAATCAATGCGAAGTAGAAGGCTTAGCTTCAAATCCATGCGAAACAAATGATTTAGCTTCAAATACTTGTGATAAACATGATTTAGCTTCAACTGCTTGCGAATCAAACGAGTTAGCTTCAAATATCAGGGAAACACATGATTTAACTTCAAATCAAAGCGAAGTAGGAGGCTTAGCTTCAAATCCATGCGAAACAAATGATTTAATTCAAATACCTGCGGTTTAAATGAAATAGCTTCTAATGCAGGCGAAAAAAAGGAGTTAGCTTCAAATCCATGGGAAACACATGAGTTAGCTTCAAATCAATGCGAAGTAGAAGGCTTAGCTTCAAATCCACGTGAAACAAATGGTTTAGCTTCAAATACTTATGATAAACACGATTTAGAGTCAACTGCATGCGAATCAAACGAGTTAGCTTCAACTCCCAGGGAAACACATGATTTAACTTCAAATCAATGCGAAGTAGAAGGCTTAGCTTCAAATCCATGCGAAACAAATGATTTAGCTTCAAATATTTGTGATAAACATGATATAGCTTCAACTGCATGCGAATCAAACGAGTTAGCTTCAAATATCAGGGAAACACATGATTTAAGTTCAAATCAAAGCGAAGTATGAGGCTTAGCTTCAAATCCATGCGAAACAAATGATTTACCTTCAAATACCTGCGGTTTAAATGAAATAACTTCAAATGCAGGCAAAACAAACGAGTTAGCATCAAATCCATGCGAAACACATGAGTTAGCTTCAAATCAATGCGAAGTAGAAGGCTTAGCTTCAAATCCATGCGAAACAAATGGTTTATCTTCAAATACTTGTGATAAACACGATTTAGAGTCAACTGCATGCGAATCAAACGAGATAGCTTCAAATCCCAGGGAAACACATGATTTAACTTCAAATCAATGCGAAGTAGAACGCTTAGCTTCAAATCCATGCGAAACAAATGATTTACCTTCAAATACCTGCGGTTTAAATGAAATAACTTCAAATGCAGACGAAACAAACGAGTTAGCATCAAATCCATGCGAAACACATGATTTAGCATCAAATCAATATGAAGTAGAAGGCTTAGCTTCAAATCCATGCGAAACATGTGGTTTTGCTTCAAATACTTGTGATAAAAATGATTTAGCTTCAACTGCATGCGAATCAAACAAGTTAGCTTCAAATCCTAGCGAAAAACATGATTTAACTTCAAATCAATGCAAAGTAGTAGGCTCAGCTTCAAATACATGCGAAACAAATGATTTACCTTCAAATACTTGCGGTTTAAATGAAATAGCTTCAAATGCAGGCGAAACAAACAAGTTAGTTTGAAGTCCATGCGAAACACAAGATTCAGCTTCAAATCAATGCGAAGTAGTAGGCTTAGCTTCAAATCCATGCGAAACAAATGATTTAGCTTCAAATACTTGTGATAAACATGATTTAGCTTCAACTGCGTGCGAATCAAACGAGTTAGCTTCAAATATCAGGGAAACACATGATTTAACTTCAAATCAAAGCGAAGTAGGAGGCTTAGCTTCAAATCCATGCGAAACAAATGATTTAATTCAAATACCTGCGGTTTAAATGAAATAGCTTCTAATGCAGGCGAAAAAAAAGAGTTAGCTTCAAATCCATGGGAAACACATGAGTTAGCTTCAAATCAATGCGAAGTAGAAGGCTTAGCTTCAAATCCACGTGAAACAAATGGTTTAGATTCAAATACTTATGATAAACACGATTTAGAGTCAACTGCATGCGAATCAAACGAGTTAGCTTCAACTCCCAGGGAAACACATGATTTAACTTCAAATCAATGCGAAGTAGAAGGCTTAGCTTCAAATCCATGCGAAACAAATGATTTAGCTTCAAATACTTGTGATTAACATGATTTAGCTTCAACTGCATGCGAATCAAACGAGTTAGCTTCAAATATCAGGGAAACACATGATTTAAGTTCAAATCAAAGCGAAGTAGGAGGCTTAGCTTCAAATCCATGCGAAACAAATGATTTACCTTCAAATACCTGCGGTTTAAATGAAATAGCTTCAAATGCAGGCGAAAAAAACGAGTTAGCATCAAATCCATGCGAAACACATGATTTAGCATCAAATCAATATGAAGTAGAAGGCTTAGCTTCAAATCCATGCGAAACATGTGGTTTAGCTTCAAATACTTGTGATAAACGGGATTTAGAGTAAACTGCAGGCGAATCAAACGAGTTAGCTTCTAATCCCAGGAAAACACATGATTTAACTTCAAATCAAAGCGAAGTAGGAGGCTTAGCTTCAAATCCATGCGAAACAAATGATTTACCTTCAAATACCTGCGGTTTAAATGAAATAACTTCAAATGCAGGCGAAACAAACGAGTTAGCATCAAATCCATGCGAAACACATGAGTTAGCTTCAAATCAATGCGAAGTAGAAGGCTTAGCTTCAAATCCATGCGTAAAAAATGGTTTAGCCTCAAATACTTGTGATAAACACGATTTAGAGTCAACTGCATGCGAATCAAACGAGTTAGCTTCAAATCCCGGGGAAACACATGATTTAACTTCAAATCAATGCGAAGTAGAAGGCTTAGCTTCAAATCCATGCGAAACAAATGATTTAGCTTCAAATACTTGTGATAAACATGATTTAGCTTCAACTGCATGCGAATCAAACGAGTTAGCTTCAAATATCAGGGAAACACATGATTTAACTTCAAATCAAAGCGAAGTAGGAGGCTTAGCTTCAAATCCATGCGAAACAAATGATTTACCTTCAAATACCTGCGGTTTAAATGAAATAACTTCAAATGCAGCAGAAACAAACGAGTTAGCATCAAATCCATGCGAAACACATGAGTTAGCTTCAAATCAATGCGAAGTAGAAGGCTTAGCTTCAAATCCATGCGAAACAAATGGTTTAGCTTCAAATACTTATGATAAACACGATTTAGAGTCAACTGCATGCGAATCAAACGAGTTAGCTTCAAATATCAGGGAAACACATGATTTAAGTTCAAATCAAAGCGAAGTAGGAGGCTTAGCTTCAAATCCATGCGAAACAAATGATTTACCTTCAAATACCTGCGGTTTAAATGAAATAGCGTCAAATGCAGGCGAAAAAAACGAGTTAGCATCAAATCCATGCGAAACACATGATTTAGCATCAAATCAATATGAAGTAGAAGGCTTAGATTCAAATCCATGCGAAACATGTGGTTTAGCTTCAAATATTTGTGATAAACGGGATTTAGAGTAAACTGCATGCGAATCAAACGAGTTAGCTTCAAATCCCAGGAAAACACATGATTTAACTTCAAATCAAAGCGAAGTAGGAGGCTTAGCTTCAAATCCATGCGAAGCAAATGATTTACGTTCAAATACCTGCGGTTTAAATGAAATAACTTCAAATGCAGACGAAACAAACGAGTTAGCATCAAATCCATGCGAAACACATGAGCTAGCTTCAAATCAATGCGAAGTAGAAGGCTTAGCTTCAAATCCATGCGAAACAAATGGTTTAGCTTCAACTGGATGCGAATCAAACGAGTTAGCTTCAAATCCCAGGGAAACACATGATTTAACTTCAAATCAATGCGATGTAGAACGCTTAGCTTCAAATCCATGCGAAACAAATGATTTAGCTTCAAATACTTGTGATTAACATGATTTAGCTTCAACTGCATGCGAATCAAACGAGTTAGCTTCAAATATCAGGGAAACACATGATTTAAGTTCAAATCAAAGCGAAGTAGGAGGCTTAGCTTCAAATCCATGCGTAACAAATGATTTACCTTCAAATACCTGCGGTTTAAATGAAATAGCTTCAAATGCAGGCGAAAAAAAAGAGTTAGCTTCAAATCCATGGGAAACACATGAGTTAGCTTCAAATCAATGCGAAGTAGAAGGCTTAGCTTCAAATCCACGCGAAACAAATGATTTAGCTTCATATACTTGTGATTAACATGATTTAGCTTCAACTGCATGCGAATTAAACGAGTTAGCTTCAAATATCAGGGAAACACATGATTTAAGTTCAAATCAAAGCGAAGTAGAAGGTTTAGCTTCAAATCCATGCGAAACAAGTGATTTAGCTTCAAATACTTGTGATATACATGATTTAGCTTCAGCAGCGTGCGAAACGAACGATTTAGAATCAAATCCATGCGAAACACATGATTTAGCTTCAAATCAAAGCGAAACAAATGGTTTTGCTTCAAACACCAGTGATATACATGATTTTGCTTCAACTGCATGCGAAACAAACGAGTTAGCTTTAAATGCATGCGAAACACATGATTTAGCTTCAAATCAATGCGAAGTGGAAGGCAGATCTTCGAATCCATGCGAAACAGATTGTTTAGCTTCAAATACTTGTGATGTACATGATTTATGTTCAACTTCATGTGAAACAAATGATTTAGCTTCAAATCCATGCGAAGCACATGGTTTAGATTCAAATCAATACAAAGTAGGAGGCATATCTTCGAATCTATGCGAAACAAATGGTTCAGCTTCAAATACTTGTAATATACATGATTTAGCTTCAACTGCATGTGAAAAAGATGTGTTAGCTTCAAATTCCAGCGAAACTCATGATTCAGCTCCACATCAATGCGAAGTAGAAGGCTTAGCTTCAAATCCATGCGAATCAAATTGTTTAGCCTCAAATTCTTGTGATATACATGATTTAGATTCAACTGCATGCGAAACAAACGAGGTAGCTTCAAATCCATGCGAAACACATGATTTAGCTTCAAATTCATTCGAAACACATGGTTTAGCACAATATTCTTGCGATACAAATGTTTCAGCTTCAAATACTTGTGATATACGTGATTTAGCTTCAACTGCATGCGAAACAAACGAGTTAGCTTCAAATCAAAGCGAATCGCATGATTCAGCTTCAAATCAATGCGAAGTGGAAGGCTTAGCTTCAAATCCATGCGAAACACATGATTTCGATTCAAATCAATGCAAAGTAGAATGCTTAGTTTCAAATCCATGAGAAACACATGATTTAGATTGAAATCAATACGAAGTAGGAGGCATATCTTCGAATCCCTTCGAAACAAATGGTTCAGCTTCAAATACTTGTAATGTACATGATGTAGCTTCAACTGCATGTAAAAAAGATGTGGTAGCATCAAATACCAGCGAAACACATGATTTAGCTTCAAATCAATGCGAAGTAGAAGGCTGATCTTCGAATCCATGCGAAACAGATTGTTTAGCTTCAAATACTTGTGATATACATGATTTAGCTTCAACTTCATGTGAAACAAATCAGTTAGATTCAAATCCATGCGACACATGATTTTGCTTAAAATCAATGCGAAGGAGAAGGCTTATCTTCAAATCCAAGCGAAACAAATGGTTTAGCTTCAAATATTTGTGATATACATGATTTAGCTTCAACTGCATGCGTAACCATCGAGTTAGCTTCAAATCCATGCGAATCACATTATTTAGCTTCAAATTCATTCGGAACACATGGTTTAGCTTAATTTTCTTGCGAAACAAATGGTTTAGCTCCAAATACTTGTGATATACATGATTTAGCTTCAACTGCATGCGAAACAAACTTGTTAGCTTCAAATCCAAGCGAAACAAATGATTCAAATTCAAATCAATGCGAAGTAGAAGGCTCATCTTCGAATCCTCACGAAACAGATGGTTTAGCTTCAAATACTTGTGATATACGTGATTTAGCTTCAACAGCGTGCGAAACAGACGCGTTAGCTTCAAATCCATGCGAAACACATGATTTAGCATCAAATCAATGCGAAGTAGAAGGCTTATCTTCAAATCCACGCGAAACAAATGGTTTAGCTTCAAATGCTTGAGATATAAATGATTTAGCTTCAATTGCATGCGAAACAAAGGAGTTAGCTTCAAATCCAAGCGAAACACATGACTTAGCTTCAAATCAGTGCGAAGTAGATGGCTTAGCATCAAATCCATGCAAAATAAATGAGTTAGCTTCAAATACTTGTGATATATATGAAATAGCTTGAAATGCATGCGAAACAAACAAGGTTGTTTCAAATCCAAACGAAAAACATGACTTAGTATGAAGCCAACACGAAGTTTAAGGCTTAGCTGCAAATCCAAGCGACGCGGATGATTTAGCTTCACATACTTGTGAATGTATGTGTTATAGCTTGAAATGCAGGCGAAACAAACGAGTTAGCTTCAAATTTATGCGAAACACATGATTTAGCTTCAAATCAATGCGAAGTAGAAGGCTTAGATTCAAATCCAAGCGAAACAAATTGTTTAGCTTCAAATCAATGCGAAGTAGAAGGCGTAGTTTCAAATCCAAGCGAAACACATGATTTAGCTTCGAATCAATGCGAAGTAGAAGGCTCATCTTCGAATCCTCCCGAAACAGATGGTTTAGCTTCAAATACTTGTGATATACGTGATTTAGCTTTAACAGCATGCGAAACAAACGAGATAGCTTCAAGTCCATGCTAAACACATGATTTAGCTTCAAATTCATTCGAAACACATGGTTCAGCACAATATTCTTGCGAAACAAATGGTTCAGCTTCAAATACTTGTGATATACATGATTTAGCTTCAACTTCATGTCAAACAAATGAGTTAGGTTCAAATCCATGCGAAACAAATGCTTTAGATTCAAATCGATGCGAAGTAGGAGGCATATATTCGAATCCGTGCGAAACAAATGGTTCAGCTTCAAATACTTGTAATATACATGATTTAGCTTCAACTGCATGTGAAAAACATGTGTTAGCTTCAAATTCCAGCGAAACAAATGACACAGCTTCAAATCAATGCGAAGTAGAAGGCTTAGCTTCAAATCCACGCGAATCAAATGGTTTAGCCTCAAATACTTGTAATATACATGATTTAGATTCAACAGCATGCGAAACAAACGAGATAGCTTCAAATCCATGCGAAACACATGATTTATCTTCAAATCAATGCGAAGTAGAAGGCTGATCTTCGAATCCATGCGAAACAGATGGTTTAGCTTCAAATACTTGTGATATACATGATTTAGCTTCAACTGCATGTGAAAAACATGTGTTAGCTTCAAATTCCAGCGAAACAAATGACACAGCTTCAAATCAATGCGAAGTAGAAGGCTTAGCTTCAAATCCACGCGAATCAAATGGTTTAGCCTCAAATACTTGTAATATACATGATTTAGATTCAACAGCATGCGAAACAAACGAGATAGCTTCAAATCCATGCGAAACACATGATTTAGCTTCAAATCAATGCGAAGTAGAAGGCTTAGCTTCAAATCCATGCGAAACAAATGGTTTAGCTTCAAATACTTGTGATAAACACGATTTAGAGTCAACTGCATGCGAATCAAACGAGTTAGCTTCAAATCCCAGGGAAACACATGATTTAACTTCAAATCAATGCGAAGTAGAACGCTTAGCTTCAAATCCATGCGAAACAAATGATTTAGCTTCAAATACTTGTGATTAACATGATTTAGCTTCAACTGCATGCGAATCAAACGAGTTAGCTTCAAATATCAGGGAAACACATGATTTAAGTTCAAATCAAAGCGAAGTAGGAGGCTTAGCTTCAAATCCATGCGAAACAAATGATTTACCTTCAAATACCTGCGGTTTTTAATGAAATAGCTTCAAATGCAGGCGAAAAAAACGAGTTAGCATCAAATCCATGCGAAGCACATGATCTAGCATCAAATCAATATGAAGTAGAAGGCTTAGCTTCAAATCCATGCGAAACATGTGGTTTAGCTTCAAATACTTGTGATAAACGGGATTTAGAGTAAACGGCATGCGAATCAAACGAGTTAGCTTCAAATCCCAGGGAAACACATGATTTAACTTCAAATCAATGCGAAGTAGAAGGCTTAGCTTCAAATCCATGCGAAACAAATGATTTAGCTTCAAATACTTGTGATAAACATGATTTAGCTTCAACTGCTTGCGAATCAAACGAGTTAGCTTCAAATATCAGGGAAACACATGATTTAACTTCAAATCAAAGCGAAGTAGGAGGCTTAGCTTCAAATCCATGCGAAACAAATGATTTAATTCAAATACCTGCGGTTTAAATGAAATAGCTTCTAATGCAGGCGAAAAAAAGGAGTTAGCTTCAAATCCATGGGAAACACATGAGTTAGCTTCAAATCAATGCGAAGTAGAAGGCTTAGCTTCAAATCCACGTGAAACAAATGGTTTAGCTTCAAATACTTATGATAAACACGATTTAGAGTCAACTGCATGCGAATCAAACGAGTTAGCTTCAACTCCCAGGGAAACACATGATTTAACTTCAAATCAATGCGAAGTAGAAGGCTTAGCTTCAAATCCATGCGAAACAAATGATTTAGCTTCAAATATTTGTGATAAACATGATATAGCTTCAACTGCATGCGAATCAAACGAGTTAGCTTCAAATATCAGGGAAACACATGATTTAAGTTCAAATCAAAGCGAAGTATGAGGCTTAGCTTCAAATCCATGCGAAACAAATGATTTACCTTCAAATACCTGCGGTTTAAATGAAATAACTTCAAATGCAGGCAAAACAAACGAGTTAGCATCAAATCCATGCGAAACACATGAGTTAGCTTCAAATCAATGCGAAGTAGAAGGCTTAGCTTCAAATCCATGCGAAACAAATGGTTTATCTTCAAATACTTGTGATAAACACGATTTAGAGTCAACTGCATGCGAATCAAACGAGATAGCTTCAAATCCCAGGGAAACACATGATTTAACTTCAAATCAATGCGAAGTAGAACGCTTAGCTTCAAATCCATGCGAAACAAATGATTTACCTTCAAATACCTGCGGTTTAAATGAAATAACTTCAAATGCAGACGAAACAAACGAGTTAGCATCAAATCCATGCGAAACACATGATTTAGCATCAAATCAATATGAAGTAGAAGGCTTAGCTTCAAATCCATGCGAAACATGTGGTTTTGCTTCAAATACTTGTGATAAAAATGATTTAGCTTCAACTGCATGCGAATCAAACAAGTTAGCTTCAAATCCTAGCGAAAAACATGATTTAACTTCAAATCAATGCAAAGTAGTAGGCTCAGCTTCAAATACATGCGAAACAAATGATTTACCTTCAAATACTTGCGGTTTAAATGAAATAGCTTCAAATGCAGGCGAAACAAACAAGTTAGTTTGAAGTCCATGCGAAACACAAGATTCAGCTTCAAATCAATGCGAAGTAGTAGGCTTAGCTTCAAATCCATGCGAAACAAATGATTTAGCTTCAAATACTTGTGATAAACATGATTTAGCTTCAACTGCGTGCGAATCAAACGAGTTAGCTTCAAATATCAGGGAAACACATGATTTAACTTCAAATCAAAGCGAAGTAGGAGGCTTAGCTTCAAATCCATGCGAAACAAATGATTTAATTCAAATACCTGCGGTTTAAATGAAATAGCTTCTAATGCAGGCGAAAAAAAAAGAGTTAGCTTCAAATCCATGGGAAACACATGAGTTAGCTTCAAATCAATGCGAAGTAGAAGGCTTAGCTTCAAATCCACGTGAAACAAATGGTTTAGATTCAAATACTTATGATAAACACGATTTAGAGTCAACTGCATGCGAATCAAACGAGTTAGCTTCAACTCCCAGGGAAACACATGATTTAACTTCAAATCAATGCGAAGTAGAAGGCTTAGCTTCAAATCCATGCGAAACAAATGATTTAGCTTCAAATACTTGTGATTAACATGATTTAGCTTCAACTGCATGCGAATCAAACGAGTTAGCTTCAAATATCAGGGAAACACATGATTTAAGTTCAAATCAAAGCGAAGTAGGAGGCTTAGCTTCAAATCCATGCGAAACAAATGATTTACCTTCAAATACCTGCGGTTTAAATGAAATAGCTTCAAATGCAGGCGAAAAAAACGAGTTAGCATCAAATCCATGCGAAACACATGATTTAGCATCAAATCAATATGAAGTAGAAGGCTTAGCTTCAAATCCATGCGAAACATGTGGTTTAGCTTCAAATACTTGTGATAAACGGGATTTAGAGTAAACTGCATGCGAATCAAACGAGTTAGCTTCTAATCCCAGGAAAACACATGATTTAACTTCAAATCAAAGCGAAGTAGGAGGCTTAGCTTCAAATCCATGCGAAACAAATGATTTACCTTCAAATACCTGCGGTTTAAATGAAATAACTTCAAATGCAGGCGAAACAAACGAGTTAGCATCAAATCCATGCGAAACACATGAGTTAGCTTCAAATCAATGCGAAGTAGAAGGCTTAGCTTCAAATCCATGCGTAAAAAATGGTTTAGCCTCAAATACTTGTGATAAACACGATTTAGAGTCAACTGCATGCGAATCAAACGAGTTAGCTTCAAATCCCGGGGAAACACATGATTTAACTTCAAATCAATGCGAAGTAGAAGGCTTAGCTTCAAATCCATGCGAAACAAATGATTTAGCTTCAAATACTTGTGATAAACATGATTTAGCTTCAACTGCATGCGAATCAAACGAGTTAGCTTCAAATATCAGGGAAACACATGATTTAACTTCAAATCAAAGCGAAGTAGGAGGCTTAGCTTCAAATCCATGCGAAACAAATGATTTACCTTCAAATACCTGCGGTTTAAATGAAATAACTTCAAATGCAGCAGAAACAAACGAGTTAGCATCAAATCCATGCGAAACACATGAGTTAGTTTCAAATCAATGCGAAGTAGAAGGCTTAGCTTCAAATCCATGCGAAACAAATGGTTTAGCTTCAAATACTTATGATAAACACGATTTAGAGTCAACTGCATGCGAATCAAACGAGTTAGCTTCAAATATCAGGGAAACACATGATTTAAGTTCAAATCAAAGCGAAGTAGGAGGCTTAGCTTCAAATCCATGCGAAACAAATGATTTACCTTCAAATACCTGCGGTTTAAATGAAATAGCGTCAAATGCAGGCGAAAAAAACGAGTTAGCATCAAATCCATGCGAAACACATGATTTAGCATCAAATCAATATGAAGTAGAAGGCTTAGATTCAAATCCATGCGAAACATGTGGTTTAGCTTCAAATATTTGTGATAAACGGGATTTAGAGTAAACTGCATGCGAATCAAACGAGTTAGCTTCAAATCCCAGGAAAACACATGATTTAACTTCAAATCAAAGCGAAGTAGGAGGCTTAGCTTCAAATCCATGCGAAGCAAATGATTTACGTTCAAATACCTGCGGTTTAAATGAAATAACTTCAAATGCAGACGAAACAAACGAGTTAGCATCAAATCCATGCGAAACACATGAGCTAGCTTCAAATCAATGCGAAGTAGAAGGCTTAGCTTCAAATCCATGCGAAACAAATGGTTTAGCTTCAACTGGATGCGAATCAAACGAGTTAGCTTCAAATCCCAGGGAAACACATGATTTAACTTCAAATCAATGCGATGTAGAACGCTTAGCTTCAAATCCATGCGAAACAAATGATTTAGCTTCAAATACTTGTGATTAACATGATTTAGCTTCAACTGCATGCGAATCAAACGAGTTAGCTTCAAATATCAGGGAAACACATGATTTAAGTTCAAATCAAAGCGAAGTAGGAGGCTTAGCTTCAAATCCATGCGTAACAAATGATTTACCATCAAATACCTGCGGTTTAAATGAAATAGCTTCAAATGCAGGCGAAAAAAAAGAGTTAGCTTCAAATCCATGGGAAACACATGAGTTAGCTTCAAATCAATGCGAAGTAGAAGGCTTAGCTTCAAATCCACGCGGAACAAATGATTTAGCTTCATATACTTGTGATTAACATGATTTAGCTTCAACTGCATGCGAATTAAACGAGTTAGCTTCAAATATCAGGGAAACACATGATTTAAGTTCAAATCAAAGCGAAGTAGAAGGTTTAGCTTCAAATCCATGCGAAACAAGTGATTTAGCTTCAAATACTTGTGATATACATGATTTAGCTTCAGCAGCGTGCGAAACGAACGATTTAGAATCAAATCCATGCGAAACACATGATTTAGCTTCAAATCAAAGCGAAACAAATGGTTTTGCTTCAAACACCTGTGATATACATGATTTTGCTTCAACTGCATGCGAAACAAACGAGTTAGCTTTAAATGCATGCGAAACACATGATTTAGCTTCAAATCAATGCGAAGTGGAAGGCAGATCTTCGAATCCATGCGAAACAGATTGTTTAGCTTCAAATACTTGTGATGTACATGATTTATGTTCAACTTCATGTGAAACAAATGATTTAGCTTCAAATCCATGCGAAGCACATGGTTTAGATTCAAATCAATACAAAGTAGGAGGCATATCTTCGAATCTATGCGAAACAAATGGTTCAGCTTCAAATACTTGTAATATACATGATTTAGCTTCAACTGCATGTGAAAAAGATGTGTTAGCTTCAAATTCCAGCGAAACTCATGATTCAGCTCCACATCAATGCGAAGTAGAAGGCTTAGCTTCAAATCCATGCGAATCAAATTGTTTAGCCTCAAATTCTTGTGATATACATGATTTAGATTCAACTGCATGCGAAACAAACGAGGTAGCTTCAAATCCATGCGAAACACATGATTTAGCTTCAAATTCATTCGAAACACATGGTTTAGCACAATATTCTTGCGATACAAATGTTTCAGCTTCAAATACTTGTGATATACGTGATTTAGCTTCAACTGCATGCGAAACAAACGAGTTAGCTTCAAATCAAAGCGAATCGCATGATTCAGCTTCAAATCAATGCGAAGTGGAAGGCTTAGCTTCAAATCCATGCGAAACACATGATTTCGATTCAAATCAATGCAAAGTAGAATGCTTAGTTTCAAATCCATGAGAAACACATGATTTAGATTGAAATCAATACGAAGTAGGAGGCATATCTTCGAATCCCTTCGAAACAAATGGTTCAGCTTCAAATACTTGTAATGTACATGATGTAGCTTCAACTGCATGTAAAAAAGATGTGGTAGCATCAAATACCAGCGAAACACATGATTTAGCTTCAAATCAATGCGAAGTAGAAGGCTGATCTTCGAATCCATGCGAAACAGATTGTTTAGCTTCAAATACTTGTGATATACATGATTTAGCTTCAACTTCATGTGAAACAAATCAGTTAGCTTCAAATCCATGCGACACATGATTTTGCTTAAAATCAATGCGAAGGAGAAGGCTTATCTTCAAATCCAAGCGAAACAAATGGTTTAGCTTCAAATATTTGTGATATACATGATTTAGCTTCAACTGCATGCGTAACCATCGAGTTAGCTTCAAATCCATGCGAATCACATTATTTAGCTTCAAATTCATTCGGAACACATGGTTTAGCTTAATTTTCTTGCGAAACAAATGGTTTAGCTCCAAATACTTGTGATATACATGATTTAGCTTCAACTGCATGCGAAACAAACTTGTTAGCTTCAAATCCAAGCGAAACAAATGATTCAAATCCAAATCAATGCGAAGTAGAAGGCTCATCTTCGAATCCTCACGAAACAGATGGTTTAGCTTCAAATACTTGTGATATACGTGATTTAGCTTCAACAGCGTGCGAAACAGACGCGTTAGCTTCAAATCCATGCGAAACACATGATTTAGCATCAAATCAATGCGAAGTAGAAGGCTTATCTTCAAATCCACGCGAAACAAATGGTTTAGCTTCAAATGCTTGAGATATAAATGATTTAGCTTCAATTGCATGCGAAACAAAGGAGTTAGCTTCAAATCCAAGCGAAACACATGACTTAGCTTCAAATCAGTGCGAAGTAGATGGCTTAGCATCAAATCCATGCAAAATAAATGAGTTAGCTTCAAATACTTGTGATATATATGAAATAGCTTGAAATGCATGCGAAACAAACAAGGTTGTTTCAAATCCAAGCGAAAAACATGACTTAGTATGAAGCCAACACGAAGTTTAAGGCTTAGCTGCAAATCCAAGCGACGCGGATGATTTAGCTTCACATACTTGTGAATGTATGTGTTATAGCTTGAAATGCAGGCGAAACAAACGAGTTAGCTTCAAATTTATGCGAAACACATGATTTAGCTTCAAATCAATGCGAAGTAGAAGGCTTAGATTCAAATCCAAGCGAAACAAATTGTTTAGCTTCAAATCAATGCGAAGTAGAAGGCGTAGTTTCAAATCCAAGCGAAACACATGATTTAGCTTCGAATCAATGCGAAGTAGAAGGCTCATCTTCGAATCCTCCCGAAACAGATGGTTTAGCTTCAAATACTTGTGATATACGTGATTTAGCTTTAACAGCATGCGAAACAAACGAGATAGCTTCAAGTCCATGCTAAACACATGATTTAGCTTCAAATTCATTCGAAACACATGGTTCAGCACAATATTCTTGCGAAACAAATGGTTCAGCTTCAAATACTTGTGATATACATGATTTAGCTTCAACTTCATGTCAAACAAATGAGTTAGGTTCAAATCCATGCGAAACAAATGCTTTAGATTCAAATCGATGCGAAGTAGGAGGCATATATTCGAATCCGTGCGAAACAAATGGTTCAGCTTCAAATACTTGTAATATACATGATTTAGCTTCAACTGCATGTGAAAAACATGTGTTAGCTTCAAATTCCAGCGAAACAAATGACACAGCTTCAAATCAATGCGAAGTAGAAGGCTTAGCTTCAAATCCACGCGAATCAAATGGTTTAGCCTCAAATACTTGTAATATACATGATTTAGATTCAACAGCATGCGAAACAAACGAGATAGCTTCAAATCCATGCGAAACACATGATTTATCTTCAAATCAATGCGAAGTAGAAGGCTGATCTTCGAATCCATGCGAAACAGATGGTTTAGCTTCAAATACTTGTGATATACATGATTTAGGTTCAACTTCATGTGAAACAAATGATTTAGCTTCAAATCCATGCGAAACACATTATTTAGCTTCAAATTCATTTGGAACACATGGTTTAGCTTATTATTCTTGCGAAACAAATGGTTTAGCTTCAAATACTTTTGATATACATGATTTAGCTTCAACTGCATGCGAAACAAACTTGTTAGCTTCAAATTCAAGCGAAACAAATGATTCAACTTCAAATCAATGCGAAGTAGAAGGCTCATCTTCGAATCCTCACGAAACAGATGGTTTAGCTTCAAATACTTGTGACATACGTGATTTAGCTTCATCAGCGTGCGAAACAAACGCGTTAGCTTCAAATCCATGCGAAACACATGATTTAGCATCAAATCAATGCGAAGTAGAAGGCTTATCTTCGAATCCACGCGACACGAATGGTTTAGCTTCAAATGCTTGAGATATAAATGATTTAGCTTCAATTGCATGCGAAACAAAGGAGTTAGCTTCACATCCTAGCCAAACACATGACTTAGCTTCAAATCAGTTTGAAGTAGATGGCTTAGCATCAAATCCATGCGAAATACATGAGTTAGCTTCAAATACTAGTGATATATATGAAATAGCTTGATATGCATTCGACACAAACGAGTTTGCTTCAAATCCAAGCGAAAAACATGACTTAGTATGAAGTCAAGCCAAGTTTAAGGCTCAGTTTCAAATCCAAGCGAAGCGAATGATTTAACTTCACATACTTGTGAATATAAGTGTTATAGCTTGAAATGCCGACGAAACAAACGATTTAGCATAAAATCCATGCGAAACACATGATTTAGCTTCAAATCAATGCGAAACAAATGGTTTTGCTTCAAACACCTGTGATATACATGATTTAGCTTCAACTGGATGTGAAACAAACGAGTTAGCTTCAAATCCTTGCCAAACACATAATATAGCATCAAATCAATGCGAAGTAGAAGGCTTATCTTCGAATCCATACGAAACAAATGGTTTAGTTTCAAATACTTGTGATATACATGATTTAGCGTCAACTGCATGCGATATAACCGAGTTAGCTTCAAAGCCAAGCGAAACACATGATTTAGCTTAAAATCAATGCGAAGGAGAAGGCTTATCTTCGAATCCAAGCGACGCAAATGGTTTAGCTTCAAATATTTGTGATATACATGATTTAGCTTCAACTGCATGTGAAAAAGATGTGTTAGCTTCAAATTCCAGCGAAACACATGATTCAGCTCCACATCAATGCGAAGTAGAAGGCTTAGCTTCAAATCCATGCGAATCAAATTGTTTAGCCTCAAATTCTTGTGATATACATGATTTAGATTCAACTGCATGCGAAACAAACGAGGTAGCTTCAAATCAATGCGAAACACATGATTTAGCTTAAAATCAATGCGAAGGAGAAGGCTTATCTTCGAATCCAAGCGACGCAAATGGTTTAGCTTCAAATATTTGTGATATACATGATTTAGCTTCAACTGCATGCGAAACCATCGAGTTAGCTTCAAATCCATGCCAATCACATTATTTAGCTTCAAATTCATTTGGAACACATGGTTTAGCTTATTATTCTTGCGAAACAAATGGTTTAGCTTCAAATACTTTTGATATACATGATTTAGCTTCAACTGCATGCGAAACAAACTTGTTAGCTTCAAATTCAAGCGAAACAAATGATTCAACTTCAAATCAATGCGAAGTAGAAGGCTCATCTTCGAATCCTCACGAAACAGATGGTTTAGCTTCAAATACTTGTGATATACGTGATTTAGCTTCATCAGCGTGCGAAACAAACGCGTTAGCTTCAAATCCATGCGAAACACATGATTTAGCATCAAATCAATGCGAAGTAGAAGGCTTATCTTCGAATCCACGCGACACGAATGGTTTAGCTTCAAATGCTTGAGATATAAATGATTTAGCTTCAATTGCATGCGAAACAAAGGAGATAGCTTCACATCCTAGCCAAACACATGACTTAGCTTCAAATCAGTTTGAAGTAGATGGCTTAGCATCAAATCCATGCGAAATACATGAGTTAGCTTCAAATACTAGTGATATATATGAAATAGCTTGATATGCATTCGGCACAAACGAGTTTGCTTCAAATCCAAGCGAAAAACATGACTTAGTATGAAGTCAAGCCAAGTTTAAGGCTCAGTTTCAAATCCAAGCGAAGCGAATGATTTAACTTCACATACTTGTGAATATAAGTGTTATAGCTTGAAATGCCGACGAAACAAACGATTTAGCATAAAATCCATGCGAAACAAATGATTTAGCTTCAAATCAATGCGAAACAAATGGTTTTGCTTCAAACACCTGTGATATACATGATTTAGCTTCAACTGGATGTGAAACAAACGAGTTAGCTTCAAATCCTTGCCAAACACATAATATAGCATCAAATCAATGCGAAGTAGAAGGCTTATCTTCGAATCCATACGAAACAAATGGTTTAGTTTCAAATACTTGTGATATACATGATTTAGCGTCAACTGCATGCGATATAACCGAGTTAGCTTCAAAGCCAAGCGAAACACATGATTTAGTTTCAAATCAATGCGAAGTAGAAGGTTTAGCTTCAAATCCATGCGAAACAAGTGATTTACCTTCAAATGCTTGCGATATAAATGCTTTAGCTTCAAACGATTGCGAAGTAGAAGGCTTTGCTTCAAATCCATGGGAATCAAATTGTTTAGCTTCAAATACTTGTGATATACATGTTTTAGCTTCAACTGCATGCGAAACAAACGAGTTAGCTTCCAATCCAAGCGAAACACATGATTTATCTTCAAATCAATGCGAAGTAGAAGGCTGATCTTCGAATCCATGCGAAACAGATGGTTTAGCTTCAAATACTTGTGATATACATGATTTAGCTTCAACTTCATGTCAAACAAATAAGTTAGGTTCAAATCCATGCGAAACACATGCTTTAGTTTCAAATCGATGCGAAGTAGGAGGCATATATTCGAATCCGTGCGAAACAAATGGTTTAGCCTCAAATACTTGTGATATACATGATTTAGATTCAACAGCATGCGAAACAAACGAGATAGCTTCAAATCCATGCGAAACACATGATTTATCTTCAAATCAATGCGAAGTAGAAGGCTGATCTTCGAATCCATGCGAAACAGATGGTTTAGCTTCAAATACTTGTGATATACATGATTTAGGATCAACTTCATGTGAAACACATGATTTAGCTTCAAATCCATGCGAAACACATGGTTTAGATTCAAATCAATACAAAGTAGGAGGCATATCTTCGAATCCATGCGAAACAAATGGTTCAGCTTCAAATACTTGTAGTATACATGATTTAGCTTCAACTGCATGTGAAAAAGATGTGTTAGCTTCAAATTCCAGCGAAACACATGATTCAGCTCCACATCAATGCGAAGTAGAAGGCTTAGCTTCAAATCCATGCGAATCAAATTGTTTAGCCTCAAATTCTTGTGATATACATGATTTAGATTCAACTGCATGCGAAACAAACGAGGTAGCTTCAAATCCATGCGAAACACATGATTTAGCTTCAAATTCATTCGAAACACATGGTTTAGCACAATATTCTTGCGATACAAATGTTTCAGCTTCAAATACTTGTGATATACGTGATTTAGCTTCAACTGCATGCGAAACAAACGAGTTAGCTTCAAATCAAAGCGAAACGCATGATTCAGCTTCAAATCAATGCGAAGTGGAAGGCTTAGCTTCAAATCCATGCGAAACACATGATTTCGATTCAAATCAATGCAAAGTAGAATGCTTAGTTTCAAATCCATGAGAAACACATGATTTAGATTGAAATCAATACGAAGTAGGAGGCATATCTTCGAATCCATGCGAAACAAATGGTTCAGCTTCAAATACTTGTAATGTACATGATGTAGCTTCAACTGCATGTAAAAAAGATGTGGTAGCATCAAATACCAGCGAAACACATGATTTAGCTTCAAATCAATGCGAAGTAGAAGGCTGATCTTCGAATCCATGCGAAACAGATTGTTTAGCTTCAAATACTTGTGATATACATGATTTAGATTCAACAGCATGCGAAACAAACGAGATAGCTTCAAATCCATGCGAAACACATGATTTATCTTCAAATCAATGCGAAGTAGAAGGCTGATCTTCGAATCCATGCGAAACAGATGGTTTAGCTTCAAATACTTGTGAAATACATGATTTAGGATCAACTTCATGTGAAGCACATGATTTAGCTTCAAATCCATGCGAAACACATGGTTTAGATTCAAATCAATACAAAGTAGGAGGCATATCTTCGAATCCATGCGAAACAAATGGTTCAGCTTCAAATACTTGTAGTATACATGATTTAGCTTCAACTGCATGTGAAAAAGATGTGTTAGCTTCAAATTCCAGCGAAACACATGATTCAGCTCCACATCAATGCGAAGTAGAAGGCTTAGCTTCAAATCCATGCGAATCAAATTGTTTAGCCTCAAATTCTTGTGATATACATGATTTAGATTCAACTGCATGCGAAACAAACGAGGTAGCTTCAAATCAATGCGAAACACATGATTTAGCTTAAAATCAATGCGAAGGAGAAGGCTTATCTTCGAATCCAAGCGACGCAAATGGTTTAGCTTCAAATATTTGTGATATACATGATTTAGCTTCAACTGCATGCGAAACCATCGAGTTAGCTTCAAATCCATGCGAATCACATTATTTAGCTTCAAATTCATTTGGAACACATGGTTTAGCTTAATATTCTTGCGAAACAAATGGTTTAGCTTCAAATACTTTTGATATACATGATTTAGCTTCAACTGCATGCGAAACAAACTTGTTAGCTTCAAATTCAAGCGAAACAAATGATTCAACTTCAAATCAATGCGAAGTAGAAGGCTCATCTTCGAATCCTCACGAAACAGATGGTTTAGCTTCAAATACTTGTGATATACGTGATTTAGCTTCATCAGCGTGCGAAACAAACGCGTTAGCTTCAAATCCATGCGAAACACATGATTTAGCATCAAATCAATGCGAAGTAGAAGGCTTATCTTCGAATCCACGCGACACGAATGGTTTAGCTTCAAATGCTTGAGATATAAATGATTTAGCTTCAATTGCATGCGAAACAAAGGAGTTAGCTTCACATCCTAGCCAAACACATGACTTAGCTTCAAATCAGCTTGAAGTAGATGGCTTAGCATCAAATCCATGCGAAATACATGAGTTAGCTTCAAATACTAGTGATATATATGAAATAGCTTGATATGCATTCGACAGAAACGAGTTTGCTTCAAATCCAAGCGAAAAACATGACTTAGTATGAAGTCAAGCCAAGTTTAAGGCTCAGTTTCAAATCCAAGCGAAGCGAATGATTTAACTTCACATACTTGTGAATATAAGTGTTATAGCTTGAAATGCAGACGAAACAAACGATTTAGCATAAAATCCATGCGAAACACATGATTTAGCTTCAAATCAATGCGAAACAAATGGTTTTGCTTCAAACACCTTTGATATACATGATTTAGCTTCAACTGGATGTGAAATAAACGAGTTAGCTTCAAATCCTTGCCAAACACATAATTTAGCATCAAATCAATGCGAAGTAGAAGGCTTATCTTCGAATCCATACGAAACAAATGGTTTAGTTTCAAATACTTGTGATATACATGATTTAACGTCAACTGCATGCGATATAACCGAGTTAGCTTCAAAGCCAAGCGAAACACATGATTTAGTTTCAAATCAATGCGAAGTATAAGGTTTAGCTTCAAATCCATGCGAAACAAGTGATTTACCTTCAAATACTTGCGATATAAATGCTTTAGCTTCAAACGATTGCGAAGTAGAAGGCTTTGTTTCAAATCCATGGGAATCAAATTGTTTAGCTTCAAATACTTGTGATATACATGTTTTAGCTTCAACTGCATGCGAAACAAACGAGTTAGCTTCCAATCCAAGCGAAACACATGATTTATCTTCAAATCAATGCGAAGTAGAAGGCTGATCTTCGAATCCATGCGAAACAGATGGTTCAGCTTCAAATACTTGTAATATACATGATTTAGCTTCAACTGCATGTGAAAAACATGTGTTAGCTTCAAATTCCAGCGAAACAAATGACACAGCTTCAAATCAATGCGAAGTAGAAGGCTTAGCTTCAAATCCACGCGAATCAAATGGTTTAGCCTCAAATACTTGTGATATACATGATTTAGATTCAACAGCATGCGAAACAAACGAGATAGCTTCAAATCCATGCGAAACACATGATTTATCTTCAAATCAATGCGAAGTAGAAGGCTGATCTTCGAATCCATGCGAAACAGATGGTTTAGCTTCAAATACTTGTGATATACATGATTTAGGATCAACTTCATGTGAAACACATGATTTAGCTTCAAATCCATGCGAAACACATGGTTTAGATTCAAATCAATACAAAGTAGGAGGCATATCTTCGAATCCATGCGAAACAAATGGTTCAGCTTCAAATACTTGTAGTATACATGATTTAGCTTCAACTGCATGTGAAAAAGATGTGTTAGCTTCAAATTCCAGCGAAACACATGATTCAGCTCCACATCAATGCGAAGTAGAAGGCTTAGCTTCAAATCCATGCGAATCAAATTGTTTAGCCTCAAATTCTTGTGATATACATGATTTAGATTCAACTGCATGCGAAACAAACGAGGTAGCTTCAAATCAATGCGAAACACATGATTTAGCTTAAAATCAATGCGAAGGAGAAGGCTTATCTTCGAATCCAAACGACGCAAATGGTTTAGCTTCAAATATTTGTGATATACATGATTTAGCTTCAACTGCATGCGAAACCATCGAGTTAGCTTCAAATCCATGCGAATCACATTATTTAGCTTCAAATTCATTTGGAACACATGGTTTAGCTTAATATTCTTGCGAAACAAATGGTTTAGCTTCAAATACTTTTGATATACATGATTTAGCTTCAACTGCATGCGAAACAAACTTGTTAGCTTCAAATTCAAGCGAAACAAATGATACAACTTCAAATCAATGCGAAGTAGAAGGCTCATCTTCGAATTCTCACGAAACAGATGGTTTAGATTCAAATACTTGTGATATACGTGATTTAGCTTCATCAGCGTGCGAAACAAACGCGTTAGCTTCAAATCCATGCGAAACACATGATTTAGCTTCAAATCAATGCGAAACAAATGGTTTTGCTTCAAACACCTGTGATATACATGATTTAGCTTCAACTGGATGTGAAACAAACGAGTTAGCTTCAAATCCTTGCCAAACACATAATATAGCATCAAATCAATGCGAAGTAGAAGGCTTATCTTCGAATCCATACGAAACAAATGGTTTAGTTTCAAATACTTGTGATATACATGATTTAGCGTCAACTGCATGCGATATAACCGAGTTAGCTACAAAGCCAAGCGAAACACATGATTTAGTTTCAAATCAATGCGAAGTAGAAGGTTGAGCTTCAAATCCATGCGAAACAAGTGATTTACCTTCAAATACTTGCGATATAAATGCTTTAGCTTCAAACGATTGCGAAGTAGAAGGCTTTGCTTCAAATCCATGGGAATCAAATTGTTTAGCTTCAAATACTTGTGATATACATGTTTTAGCTTCAACTGCATGCGAAACAAACGAGTTAGCTTCCAATCCAAGCGAAACACATGATTTATCTTCAAATCAATGCGAAGTAGAAGGCTGATCTTCGAATCCATGCGAAACAGATGGTTTAGCTTCAAATACTTGTGATATACATGATTTAGGATCAACTTCATGTGAAACACATGATTTAGCTTCAAATCCATGCGAAACACATGGTTTAGATTCAAATCAATACAAAGTAGGAGGCATATCTTCGAATCCATGCGAAACAAATGGTTCAGCTTCAAATACTTGTAGTATACATGATTTAGCTTCAACTGCATGTGAAAAAGATGTGTTAGCTTCAAATTCCAGCGAAACACATGATTCAGCTCCACATCAATGCGAAGTAGAAGGCTTAGCTTCAAATCCATGCGAATCAAATTGTTTAGCCTCAAATTCTTGTGATATACATGATTTAGATTCAACTGCATGCGAAACAAACGAGGTAGCTTCAAATCAATGCGAAACACATGATTTAGCTTAAAATCAATGCGAAGGAGAAGGCTTATCTTCGAATCCAAACGACGCAAATGGTTTAGCTTCAAATATTTGTGATATACATGATTTAGCTTCAACTGCATGCGAAACCATCGAGTTAGCTTCAAATCCATGCGAATCACATTATTTAGCTTCAAATTCATTTGGAACACATGGTTTAGCTTAATATTCTTGCGAAACAAATGGTTTAGCTTCAAATACTTTTGATATACATGATTTAGCTTCAACTGCATGCGAAACAAACTTGTTAGCTTCAAATTCAAGCGAAACAAATGATACAACTTCAAATCAATGCGAAGTAGAAGGCTCATCTTCGAATCCTCACGAAACAGATGGTTTAGCTTCAAATACTTGTGATATACGTGATTTAGCTTCATCAGCGTGCGAAACAAACGCGTTAGCTTCAAATCCATGCGAAACACATGATTTAGCATCAAATCAATGCGAAGTAGAAGGCTTATCTTCGAATCCACGCGACACGAATGGTTTAGCTTCAAATGCTTGAGATATAAATGATTTAGCTTCAATTGCATGCGAAACAAAGGAGTTAGCTTCACATCCGAGCCAAACACATGACTTAGCTTCAAATCAGTTTGAAGTAGATGGCTTAGCATCAAATCCATGCGAAATACATGAGTTAGCTTCAAATACTAGTGATATATATGAAATAGCTTGATATGCATTCGACACAAACGAGTTTGCTTCAAATCCAAGCGAAAAACATGACTTAGTATGAAGTCAAGCCAAGTTTAAGGCTCAGTTTCAAATCCAAGCGAAGCGAATGATTTAACTTCACATACTTGTGAATATAAGTGTTATAGCTTGAAATGCAGACGAAACAAACGATTTAGCATAAAATCCATGCGAAACACATGATTTAGCTTCAAATCAATGCGAAACAAATGGTTTTGCTTCAAACACCTTTGATATACATGATTTAGCTTCAACTGGATGTGAAATAAACGAGTTAGCTTCAAATCCTTGCCAAACACATAATTTAGCATCAAATCAATGCGAAGTAGAAGGCTGATCTTCGAATCCATGCGAAACAGGTGGTTTAGCTTCAAATACTTGTGATATACATGATTTAGGATCAACTTCATGTGAAACAAATGATTTAGCTTCAAATCCATGCGAAACACATGGTTTAGATTCAAATCAATACAAAGTAGGAGGCATATCTTCGAATCCATGCGAAACAAATGGTTCAGCTTCAAATACTTGTAGTATACATGATTTAGCTTCAACTGCATGTGAAAAAGATGTGTTAGCTTCAAATTCCAGCGAAACACATGATTCAGCTCCACATCAATGAGAAGTAGAAGGCTTAGCTTCAAATCCATGCGAATCAAATTGTTTAGCCTCAAATTCTTGTGATATACATGATTTAGATTCAACTGCATGCGAAACAAACGAGGTAGCTTCAAATCAATGCGAAACACATGATTTAGCTTAAAATCAATGCGAAGGAGAAGGCTTATCTTCGAATCCAAACGACGCAAATGGTTTAGCTTGAAATATTTGTGATATACATGATTTAGCTTCAACTGCATTGCGAAACCATCGAGTTAGCTTCAAATCCATGCGAATCACATTATTTAGCTTCAAATTCATTTGGAACACATGGTTTAGCTTAATATTCTTGCGAAACAAATGGTTTAGCTTCAAATACTTTTGATATACATGATTTAGCTTCAACTGCATGCGAAACAAACTTGTTAGCTTCAAATTCAAGCGAAACAAATGATTCAACTTCAAATCAATGCGAAGTAGAAGGCTCATCTTCGAATCCTCACGAAACAGATGGTTTAGCTTCAAATACTTGTGATATACGTGATTTAGCTTCATCAGCGTGCGAAACAAACGCGTTAGCTTCAAATCCATGCGAAACACATGATTTAGCATCAAATCAATGCGAAGTAGAAGGCTTATCTTCGAATCCACGCGACACGAATGGTTTAGCTTCAAATGCTTGAGATATAAATGATTTAGCTTCAATTGCATGCGAAACAAAGGAGTTAGCTTCACATCCTAGCCAAACACATGACTTAGCTTCAAATCAGTTTGAAGTAGATGGCTTAGCATCAAATCCATGCGAAATACATGAGTTAGCTTCAAATACTAGTGATATATATGAAATAGCTTGATATGCATTCGACACAAACGAGTTTGCTTCAAATCCAAGCGAAAAACATGACTTAGTATGAAGTCAAGCCAAGTTTAAGGCTCAGTTACAAATCCAAGCGAAGCGAATGATTTAACTTCACATACTTGTGAATATAAGTGTTATAGCTTGAAATGCAGACGAAACAAACGATTTAGCATAAAATCCATGCGAAACAAATGATTTAGCTTCAAATCAATGCGAAACAAATGGTTTTGCTTCAAACACCTTTGATATACATGATTTAGCTTCAACTGGATGTGAAATAAACGAGTTAGCTTCAAATCCTTGCCAAACACATAATTTAGCATCAAATCAATGCGAAGTAGAAGGCTTATCTTCGAATCCATACGAAACAAATGGTTTAGTTTCAAATACTTGTGATATACATGATTTAGCGTCAACTGCATGCGATATAACCGAGTTAGCTTCAAAGCCAAGCGAAACACATGATTTAGTTTCAAATCAATGCGAAGTAGAAGGTTTAGCTTCAAATCCATGCGAAACAAGAGATTTAGCTTCAAATACTTGTGATATACATGATTTAGCTTCAACAGCATGCGAAACGAACGATTTAGAATCAAATCCATGCGAAACACATGATTTAGCTTCAAATCAAAGCGAAACAAATGGTTTTGCTTCAAACACCTGTGATATACATGATTTTGCTTCAACTGCATGCGAAACAAACGAGTTAGCTTTAAATGCATGCGAAACACATGGTTTAGATTCAAATCAATACAAAGTAGGAGGCATATCTTCGAATCCATGCGAAACAAATGGTTCAGCCTCAAATTCTTGTGATATACATGATTTAGATTCAACTGCATGCGAAACAAACGAGGTAGCTTCAAATCACTGCGAAATACATGATTTAGCTTAAAATCAATGCGAAGGAGAAGGCTTATCTTCGAATCCATGCGAAACAAATGGTTCAGCTCCAAATACTTGTAATATACATGATGTAGCTTCAACTGCATGTAAAAAAGATGTGGTGCCATCAAATACCAGCGAAACACATGATTTAGCTTTAAATCAATGCGAAGTAGAAGGCTGATCTTCGAATCCATGCGAAACAGATTGTTTAGCTTCAAATACTTGTGATATACATGATTTAGCTTCACATTAATGCGAAATGAACAACTTAGCTTCAGATTCATGTGAAATACACGAATTAGCTTTAAATCCACACGAAACAAACGATTTAACTTCAATATCATGCGAAACACACGATTTCGATTCAAATTCGTGTGAAATAGCGATTTTAAACGATCGATTTAGATTCAAATTCATGCCAAATGAACTATTTAGCTTCAGATTCATGCGAAATACACGATTCAGACTCAAATTCGTGCGAAATAGCGATTTTAAACAAACGATTTAGATTCACATTCATGCGAAATGAACAATTTAGCTTCAGATTCATGTGAAATACACGAATTAGCTTTAAATCCACACGAAACAAACGATTTAACTTCAATATCATGCGAAACACATGATTTCGATTCAAATTCGTGTGAAATAGCGATTTTAAACGATCGATTTAGATTCAAATTCATGCCAAATGAACAATTTTGCTTCAGATTCATGCAAAATACACGAATTTGCTTCAAATCCACGCGAGACAAACGATTTAGCGTCAATATCATGCGAAATACACGATTTCGACTCAAATTCGATCGAAATAGCGATTTTAAATAAACGATTTAGCTTCAGATTCATGTGAAATACACGAATTAGCTTTAAATCCACACGAAACAAACGATTTAACTTCAATATCATGCGAAACACACGATTTCGATCCAAATTCGTGCGAAATAGCGATTTTAAAAGATCGATTTAGCTTCAAATTCATGCCAAATGAAAAATTTAGCTTCAGATTCATGCGAAATACACGATTCCGACACAAATTCGTGCGAAATAGCGATTTTAAACAAACGATTTATATTCACATTCATGCGAAATGAACAACTTAGCTTCAGATTCATGTGAAATACACGAATTAGCTTTAAATCCACACGAAACAAACGATTTAACTTCAATATCATGCGAAACACACGATTTCGATTCAAATTCGTGCGAAATAGCGATTTTAAACCATCGATTTAGCTTCAAATTCATGCGAAATTAGCAATTTAGATTCTGATTCATGTGAAATACACGAATTAGCTTTAAATCCACACGAAACAAACGATTTAACTTCAATATCATGCGAAACATACAGTTTCGATTCAAATTCGTGGGTAATAGCGATTTTAAAAGATCTATTTAGCTTCAAATTCATGCCAAATGAACAATTTAGCTTCAGATTCATGCGAAATACACGATTCCGACTCAAATTCGTGCGAAATAGCGATTTTAAACAAACGATTTAGATTCAAATTCATGCGAAATGAACAATCAAGCTTCATATTCATGCGAAATGCACGAATTAACTTTAAATCCACACGAAACAAATGATTTAACTTCAGTATCATACGAAACACACGGTTTCGATTCAAATTCGTGCGAAATAGCGATTTTAAACGATCGATTTAGCTTCAAATTCATGCGAAATAAACAATTTAGCTTCAGATTCATGCGAAATACACGAATTAGCTTTAAATCCGCACGAAACAAACGATTTAACTTCAATATCATGCGAAACACACGATTACGATTCAAATTCGTGCGAAATAGCGACTTTAAACGTTCGATTTAGCTTCAAATTCATGCCAAATGAACAATTTAGCTTCAGATTCATGCAAAATACACAAATCAGCTTTATATCCACACGAATCAACCGATTTAACTTCAATATCATGCGAAACGCACGATTACGATTCAAATTCGTGGGAAATAGCGATTTTTAAAGATCGATTTAGCTTCAAATTCATGCCAAATGAACAATTTAGCTCAGATTCATGCGAAATACACGAATTTCAAAGCTTCAAATCCACGCGGGACAAACGGTTTAGAGTCAATATCATGCGAAATACACGATTTCGACTCAAATTCGATCGAAATAGAGATATTAAATAAACGATTTAGCTTCAAATTCATGCGAAATGCACAACTTAGCTTCAGATTCATGCGAAATACACGAATTAGCTTTAAATCCACACGAAACAAACGATTTAACTTCAATATCATGCGAAACACACGATTTCGATTCAAATTCGTGTGAAATAGCGATTTTAAACCATCGATTTAGCTTCAAATTCATGCGAAATTAGCAATTTAGATTCTGATTCATGCGAAATACACGAATTAGCTTTGAATCCACACGAAACAAACGATTTAACTTCAATATCATGCGAAACATACGATTTCGATTCAAATTCGTGGGAAATAGCGATTTTAAAATATCGATTTAGCTTCAAATTCATGCCAAATGAAAAATTTAGTTTCATATTCATGCGAAATGCACGAATTAACTTTAAATCCACACGAAACAAACGATTTAACTTCAGTATCATACGAAACACACGATTTCGATTCAAATTCGTGCGAAATAGCGATTTTAAACGATCGATTTAGCTTCAAATTCATGCGAAATGAACAATTTAGCTTCAGATTCATGCGAAATACACGAATTAGCTTTAAATCCACACGAAACAAACGATTTAACTTCAATATCATGCGAAACATACGATTTCGATTCAAATTCGTGGGAAATAGCGATTTTAAAAGATCGATTTATATTCAAATTCATGCCAAATGAACAATTTAGCTTCAGATTCATGCGAAATACACGAATTTGCTTCAAATCCACGCGGGACAAACGATTTAACTTCAATATCATGCGAAACACACGATTTCGATTCAAATTCGTGGGAAATAGCGATTTTTAAAGATCGATTTAGCTTCAAATTCATGCGAAATGCACAATTTAGCTTCAGATTCATGCGAAATACACGAATTAGCTTTAAATCCACACGAAACAAACGATTTAACTTCAATATCATGCGAAACACACGATTTCGATTCAAATTCGTGTGAAATAGCGATTTTAAACCATCGATTTAGCTTCAAATTCATGCGAAATTAGCAATTTAGATTCTGATTCATGCGAAATACACGAATTAGCTTTAAATCCACACGAAACAAGCGATTTAACTTCAATATCATGCGAAACATACGATTCCGATTCAAATTCGTTGGAAATAGCGATTTTAAAAGATCGATTTAGCTTCAAATTCATGCCAAATGAAAAATTTAGCTTCATATTCATGCGAAATCCAACGATTCCGACACAAATTCGTGCGAAATAGCGATTTTAAACAAACGATTTAGATTCACATTCATGCGAAATGAACAACTTAGCTTCAGATTCATGTGAAATACACGAATTAGCTTTAAATCCACACGAAACAAACGATTTAACTTCAATATCATGCGAAACACACGATTTCGATTCAAATTCTTGTGAAATAGCGATTTTAAACCATCGATTTAGCTTCAAATTCATGCGAAATTAGCAATTTAGATTCTGATTCATGCGAAATACACGAATTAGCTTTAAATCCACACGAAACAAACGATTTAACTTCAATATCATGCGAAACATACGATTTTGATTCAAATTCGTTGGAAATAGCGATTTTAAAAGATCGATTAAGCTTCAAATTCATGCCAAATGAACAATTTAGCTTCAGATTCAAGCGAAATACACGATTCCGACTCAAATTCGTGCGAAATAGCGATTTTAAACATACGATTTATATTCAAATTCATGCGAAATGAACAATCAAGCTTCATATTCATGCGAAATGCACGAATTAACTTTAAATCCACACGAAACAAATGATTTAACTTCAGTATCATACGAAACACACGATTTCGATTCAAATTCGTGCGAAATAGCGATTTTAAACGATCGATTTAGCTTCAAATTCATGCGAAATGAACAATTTAGCTTCAGATTCATGCGAAATACACGAATTAGCTTTAAATCCGCACGAAACAAACGATTTAACTTCAATATCATGCGAAACACACGATTACGATTCAAATTCGTGCGAAATAGCGACTTTAAACGATCGATTTAGCTTCAAATTCATGCCAAATGAACAATTTAGCTTCAGATTCATGCGAAATACACGAATTTGCTTCAAATCCACGCGGGACAAACGATTTAGCGTCAATATCATGCGAAATACAAGATTTCGACTCAAATTCGATCGAAATAGCGATTTTAAATAAACGATTTAGCTTCAAATTCATGCGAAATGAACAATTTAGCTTAAGATTCATGTGAAATACACGAATTAGCTTTAAATACACACGAAACAAACGATTTAACTTCAATATCATGCGAAACACACGATTTCGATTCAAATTCGTGCGAAATAGCGATTTTAAAAGATCGATTTAGCATCAAATTCATGCGAAATGAACAATTTAGCTTCAGATTCATGCGAAATACACGAATTAGCTTTAAATCCCCACGAAACAAACGATTTAACTTCAAATCAATGCGAAGTAGAAGGCTTAGCTTCAAATACATGCGAAACAAATGATTTACCTTCAAATACTTGTGATAAACATGATTTAGCTTCAACTGCATGCGAATCAAACGAGTTAGCTTCAAATATCAGGGAAACACATGATTTAACGTCAAATCAAAGCTAAGTAGGAGGCTTAGCTTCAAATCCATGCGAAACAAATGATTTACCTTCAAATACCTGCGGTTTAAATGAAATAGCTTCAAATGCAGGCGAGTTAGCATCAAATCCATGCGAAACACATGATTTAACTTCAAATCAAGGTGAAGTAGAATGCTTAGCTTGAAGTCAATGCGAAACAAATGATTTAGCTTCAAATACTTGTGATAAACATAATTTAGCTTCAACTGCATGCGAATCGAACGAGTTAGCTTCAAATCCAAGGGACACACATGATTTAACTTCAAATCAAAGCGAAGTCGGAGGCTCAGCTTCAAATCCATGCGAAACAAATGATTTACCTTCAAATACCTGCGGCTTAAATGAAATAGCTTCAAATGCAGGCGAAAAAAACGAGTTAGCTTGAAGTCCATGCGAAACACATGATTCAGCTTCAAATCAATGCGAAGTAGTAGGCTTAGCTTCAAATCCATGCGAAACAAATGATTTACCTTCAAATACCTGCGGTTCAAATGAAATAGCTTCAACTGCATGCGAATCGAACGAGTTAGCTTCAATCCAAGGGACACGCATGATTTAACTTCAAATCAAAGCGAAGTCGGAGGCTCAGCTTCAAATCCATGCGAAACAAATGATTTACCTTCACATACCTGCGGTTTAAATGAAATAGCAACAAATACCTGCGGATTAAATGAAATAGCTTCAAATGCAGGCGAAAAAAACGAGTTAGCTTGAAGTCCATGCGAAACACATGATTCAGCTTCAAATCAATGCGAAGTAGAAGGCTTAGCTTCAAATACATGCGAAACAAATGATTTACCTTCAAATACTTGTGATAAACATGATTTAGCTTCAACTGCATGCGAATCAAACGAGTTAGCTTCAAATATCAGGGAAACACATGATTTAACGTCAAATCAAAGCTAAGTAGGAGGCTTAGCTTTAAATCCATGCGAGACAAATGAAATACCTTCAAATACCTGCGGTTTAAATGAAATAGCTTCAAATGCAGGCGAAAAAAACGAGTTAGCATCAAATCCATGCGAAACACATGATTTAGCATCAAATCAATATGAAGTAGAAGGCTTAACTTCAAATCCATGCGAAACATGTGGTTTAGCTTCAAATACTTGTGATAAACGGGATTTAGAGTCAACTGCATGCGAATCAAACGAGTTAGCTTCAAATCCCAGGAAAACACATGATTTAACTTCAAATCAAAGCGAAGTAGTAGGCTTAGCTTCAAATCCATGCGAAACAAATGATTTACCTTCAAATACCTGCGGTATAAATGAAATAACTTCAAATGCAGGCGAAACAAACGAGTAAGCTTCAAATCCATGGGAAAAACGTGAGTCAGCTTCAAATCAATGCGAAGTAGAAGGCTTAACTTCAAATCCATGCGAAACAAATGATTTAGCTTCAAATACTTGTGATAAACATGATATAGCTTCAACTGCATGCGAATCAAACGAGTTAGCTTCAAATACCAGGGAAACACATGATTTAAGTTCAAATCAAAGCGAAGTAGGAGGCTTAGCTTCAAATCCATGCGAAACAAATGATTTACCTTCAAATACTTGTGATAAACATGATTTAGCTTCAACTGCATGCGAATCAAACGAGTTAGCTTCAAATATCAGGGAAACACATGATTTAACTTCAAATCAAAGCGAAGTAGGAGGCTTAGCTTCAAATCCATGCGAAACAAATGATTTAATTCAAATACCTGCGGTTTAAATGAAATAGCTTCAAATGCAGGCAAAAAAAGAGTTAGCATCAAATCCATGCGAAACACATGAGTTAGCTTCAAATCAATGCGAAGTAGAAGGCTTAGCTTCAAATCCATGCGAAACAAATGGTTTAGCTTCAAATACTTGTGATAAACACGATTTAGAGTCAACTGCATGCGAATCAAACGAGTTAGCTTCAAATCCAGGGAAACACATGATTTAACTTCAAATCAATGCGAAGTAGAACGCTTAGCTTCAAATCCATGCGAAACAAATGATTTAGCTTCATATACTTGTGATTAACATGATTTAGCTTCAACTGCATGCGAATTAAACGAGTTAGCTTCAAATATCAGGGAAACACATGATTTAAGTTCAAATCAAAGCGAAGTAGGAGGCTTAGCTTCAAATCCATGCGAAACAAATGATTTACCTTCAAATACCTGCGGTTTAAATGAAATAGCTTCAAATGCAGGCGAAAAAAACGAGTTAGCATCAAATCCATGCGAAACAAATGATTTTGCATCAAATCAATATGAAGTAGAAGTATTAGCTTCAAATCCATGCGAAACATGTGGTTTAGCTTCAAATACTTGTGATAAACGGGATTTAGAGTAAACTGCATGCGAATCAAACGAGTTAGCTTCAAATCCCAGGAAAACACATGATTTAACTTCAAATCAAAGCGAAGTAGGAGGCTTAGCTTCAAATCCATGCGAAACAAATGATTTACCTTCAAATACCTGCGGTTTAAATGAAATAACTTCAAATGCAGGCGAAACAAACGAGTTAGCATCAAATCCATGCGAAACACATGAGTTAGCTTCAAATCAATGCGAAGTAGAAGGCTTAGCTTCAAATCCATGCGTAAAAAATGGTTTAGCCTCAAATACTTGTGATAAACACGATTTAGAGTCAACTGCATGCGAATCAAACGAGTTAGCTTCAAATCCCGGGGAAACACATGATTTAACTTCAAATCAATGCGAAGTAGAAGGCTTAGCTTCAAATCCATGCGAAACAAATGATTTAGCTTCAAATACTTGTGATAAACATGATTTAGCTTCAACTGCATACGAATCAATCGAGTTAGCTTCAAATCCCAGGGAAACACATGATTTAACTTCAAATCAATGCGAAGTAGAACGCTTAGCTTCAAATCCATGCGAAACAAATGATTTAGCTTCAAATACTTGTGATTAACATGATTTAGCTTCAACTGCATGCGAATCAATCGAGTTAGCTTCAAATATCAGGGAAACACATGATTTAAGTTCAAATCAAAGCGAAGTAGGAGGCTTAGCTTCAAATCCATGCGAAACAAATAATTTACCTTCAAATACCTGCGGTTTAAATGAAATAGCGTCAAATGCAGGCGAAAAAAACGAGTTAGCTTCAAATCCCAGGGAAACACATGATTTAGCATCAAATCAATATGAAGTAGAAGGCTTAGATTCAAATCCATGCGAAACATGTGGTTTAGCTTCAAATACTTGTGATAAACGGGATTTAGAGTAAACTGCATGCGAATCAACGAGTTAGCTTCAAATCCCAGGGAAACACATGATTTAACTTCAAATCAAAGCGAAGTAGGAGGCTTAGCTTCAAATCCATGCGAAACAAATGATTTACGTTCAAATACCTGCGATTTAAATGAAATAACTTCAAATGCAGGCTAAACAAACGAGTTAGCATCAAATCCATGCGGAACACATGAGTTAGCTTCAATCAATGCGAAGTAGAAGGCTTAGCTTCAAATTCATGCGAAACAAATGGTTTAGCTTCAAATACTTGTGATAAACACGATTTAGAGTCAACTGCATGCGAATCAAACGAGTTAGCTTCAAATTCCAGGGAAACACATGATTTAACTTCAAACCAATGCGAAGTAGAACGCTTAGCTTCAAATCCATGCGAAACAAATGATTTAGCTTCAAATACTTGTGATTAACATGATTTAGCTTCAACTGCATGCGAATCAAACGAGTTAGCTTCAAATATCAGGGAAACACATGATTTAAGTTCAAATCAAAGCGAAGTAGGAGGCTTAGCTTCAAATCCATGCGAAACAAATGATTTACCTTCAAATACCTGCGGTTTAAATGAAATAGCGTCAAATGCAGGCGAAAAAAACGAGTTAGCATCAAATCCATGCGAAACACATGATTTAGCATCAAATCAATATGAAGTAGAAGGCTTAGATTCAAATCCATGCGAAACATGTGGTTTAGCTTCAAATACTTGTGATAAACGGGATTTAGAGTAAACTGCATGCGAATCAAACGAGTTAGCTTCAAATCCCAGGAAAACACATGATTTAACTTCAAATCAAAGCGAAGTAGGAGGCTTAGCTTCAAATCCATGCGAAACAAATGATTTACGTTCAAATACCTGCGGTTTAAATGAAATAACTTCAAATGCAGACGAAACAAACGAGTTAGCATCAAATCCATGCGAAACACATGAGTTAGCTTCAAATCAATGCGAAGTAGAAGGCTTAGCTTCAAATCCATGCGTAAAAAATGGTTTAGCCTCAAATACTTGTGATAAACACGATTTAGAGTCAACTGCATGCGAATCAAACGAGTTAGCTTCAAATCCGGGGAAACACATGATTTAACTTCAAATCAATGCGAAGTAGAAGGCTTAGCTTCAAATCCATGCGAAACAAATGATTTAGCTTCAAATACTTGTGATAAACATGATTTAGCTTCAACTGCATGCGAATCAAACGAGTTAGCTTCAAATATCAGGGAAACACATGATTTAACTTCAAATCAAAGCGAAGTAGGAGGCTTAGCTTCAAATCCATGCGAAACAAATGATTTACCTTCAAATACCTGCGGTTTAAATGAAATAACTTCAAATGCAGCAGAAACAAACGAGTTAGCATCAAATCCATGCGAAACACATGAGTTAGCTTCAAATCAATGCGAAGTAGAAGGCTTAGCTTCAAATCCATGCGAAACAAATGGTTTAGCTTCAAATACTTATGACAAACACGATTTAGAGTCAACTGCATGCGAATCAAACGAGTTAGCTTCAAATCCCAGCGAAACACATGATTTAACTTCAAATCAATGCGAAGTAGAAGGCTTAGCTACAAATCCATGCGAAACAAATGATTTAGCTTCAAATACTTGTGATAAACATGATTTAGCTTCAACTGCATGCGAATCAAACGAGTTAGCTTCAAATATCAGGGAAACACATGATTTAACTTCAAATCAAAGCGAAGTAGGAGGCTTAGCTTCAAATCCATGCGAAACAAATGATTTAATTCAAATACCTGCGGTTTAAATGAAATAGCTTCAAATGCAGGCAAAAAAAAGAGTTAGCTTCAAATCCATGGGAAACACATGAGTTAGCTTCAAATCAATGCGAAGTAGAAGGCTTAGCTTCAAATCCACGTGAAACAAATGGTTTAGCTTCAAATACTTATGATAAACACGATTTAGAGTCAACTGCATGCGAATCTAACGAGTTAGCTTCAAATCCAGGGAAACACATGATTTAACTTCAAATCGATGCGAAGTAGAAGGCTTAGCTTCAAATCCATGCGAAACAAATGATTTAGCTTCAAATACTTGTGATAAACATGATATAGCTTCAACTGCATGCGAATCAAACGAGTTAGCTTCAAATATCAGGGAAACACATTATTTAACTTCAAATCAAAGCGAAGTAGGAGGCTTAGCTTCAAATTCATGCGAAACAAATGGTTTAGCTTCAAATACTTGTGATAAACACGATTTAGAGTCAACTGCATGCGAATCAACGAGTTAGCTTCAAATCCCAGGGAAACACATGATTTAACTTCAAATCAATGCGAAGTAGAACGCTTAGCTTCAAATCCATGCGAAACAAATGATTTAGCTTCAAATACTTGTGATTAACATGATTTAGCTTCAACTGCATGCGAATCAAACGAGTTAGCTTCAAATATCAGGGAAACACATGATTTAACTTCAAATCAAAGCGAAGTAGGAGGCTTAGCTTCAAATCCATGCGAAACAAATGATTTACGTTCAAATACCTGCGGTTTAAATGAAATAACTTCAAATGCAGACGAAACAAACGAGTTAGCATCAAATCCATGCGAAACACATGAGTTAGCTTCAAATCAATGCGAAGTAGAAGGCTTAGCTTCAAATCCATGCGTAAAAAATGGTTTAGCCTCAAATACTTGTGATAAACACGATTTAGAGTCAACTGCATGCGAATCAAACGAGTTAGCTTCAAATCCCGGGGAAACACATGATTTAACTTCAAATCAATGCGAAGTAGAAGGCTTAGCTTCAAATCCATGCGAAACAAATGATTTAGCTTCAAATACTTGTGATAAACATGATTTAGCTTCAACTGCATGCGAATCAAACGAGTTAGCTTCAAATATCAGGGAAACACATGATTTAACTTCAAATCAAAGCGAAGTAGGAGGCTTAGCTTCAAATCCATGCGAAACAAATGATTTACCTTCAAATACCTGCGGTTTAAATGAAATAACTTCAAATGCAGCAGAAACAAACGAGTTAGCATCAAATCCATGCGAAACACATGAGTTAGCTTCAAATCAATGCGAAGTAGAAGGCTTAGCTTCAAATCCATGCGAAACAAATGGTTTAGCTTCAAATACTTATGACAAACACGATTTAGAGTCAACTGCATGCGAATCAAACGAGTTAGCTTCAAATCCAGCGAAACACATGATTTAACTTCAAATCAATGCGAAGTAGAAGGCTTAGCTACAAATCCATGCGAAACAAATGATTTAGCTTCAAATACTTGTGATAAACATGATTTAGCTTCAACTGCATGCGAATCAAACGAGTTAGCTTCAAATATCAGGGAAACACATGATTTAACTTCAAATCAAAGCGAAGTAGGAGGCTTAGCTTCAAATCCATGCGAAACAAATGATTTAATTCAAATACCTGCGGTTTAAATGAAATAGCTTCAAATGCAGGCAAAAAAAAGAGTTAGCTTCAAATCCATGGGAAACACATGAGTTAGCTTCAAATCAATGCGAAGTAGAAGGCTTAGCTTCAAATCCACGTGAAACAAATGGTTTAGCTTCAAATACTTATGATAAACACGATTTAGAGTCAACTGCATGCGAATCTAACGAGTTAGCTTCAAATCCCAGGGAAACACATGATTTAACTTCAAATCGATGCGAAGTAGAAGGCTTAGCTTCAAATCCATGCGAAACAAATGATTTAGCTTCAAATACTTGTGATAAACATGATATAGCTTCAACTGCATGCGAATCAAACGAGTTAGCTTCAAATATCAGGGAAACACATTATTTAACTTCAAATCAAAGCGAAGTAGGAGGCTTAGCTTCAAATTCATGCGAAACAAATGGTTTAGCTTCAAATACTTGTGATAAACACGATTTAGAGTCAACTGCATGCGAATCAAACGAGTTAGCTTCAAATCCAGGAAACACATGATTTAACTTCAAATCAATGCGAAGTAGAACGCTTAGCTTCAAATCCATGCGAAACAAATGATTTAGCTTCAAATACTTGTGATTAACATGATTTAGCTTCAACTGCATGCGAATCAACGAGTTAGCTTCAAATATCAGGGAAACACATGATTTAAGTTCAAATCAAAGCGAAGTAGGAGGCTTAGCTTCAAATCCATGCGAAACAAATGATTTACCTTCAAATACCTGCGGTTTAAATGAAATAGCGTCAAATGCAGGCGAAAAAAACGAGTTAGCATCAAATCCATGCGAAACACATGATTTAGCATCAAATCAATATGAAGTAGAAGGCTTAGATTCAAATCCATGCGAAACATGTGGTTTAGCTTCAAATACTTGTGATAAACGGGATTTAGAGTAAACTGCATGCGAATCAAACGAGTTAGCTTCAAATCCCAGGGAAACACATGATTTAACTTCAAATCAAGCGAAGTAGGAGGCTTAGCTTCAAATCCATGCGAAACAAATGATTTACGTTCAAATACCTGCGATTTAAATGAAATAACTTCAATGCAGACGAAACAAACGAGTTAGCATCAAATCCATGCGAAACACATGAGTTAGCTTCAAATCAATGCGAAGTAGAAGGCTTAGCATCAAATCCATGCGAAACAAATGATTTAGCATCAAATCAATATGAAGTAGAAGTCTTAGCTTCAAATCCATGCGAAACATGTGGTTTAGCTACAAATACTTGTGATAAACGGGATTTAGAGTAAACTGCATGCGAATCAAACGAGTTAGCTTCAAATCCCAGGAAAACACATGATTTAACTTCAAATCAAAGCGAAGTAGGAGGCTT